>NC_056728.1:546066522-546366522 GCF_019279795.1 Protopterus annectens | reverse complement strand
CGGAGAATCATTTGTTTGGTTCTCAGGAACCGACATACCGCTATGATTATTAAAACATTCTAATAATATAGCATAGTATCCATCTGTTGTCTCATTTTCCAGTTGTATGCATTGATTAATGCAAGTCCAGTCTGCTCTAGGTTTCCATTTCTCAGAGATTCGGTCTGTCAGACATTTCACTCTGTTGTCTAACTCTGCATCACTATGTGGGAGTGGCCTAAGTTCTGCATTACGAGGATTCCAGGTGCCACAAATCATGTGCCAATCTGGACCTATAATTTGTCTTACTACCTTTTCTACTTCTTTCCCATTCAAGTGGTAACTTAACCTCATGCCTTGTAAATCTTCTAAAAATTTCATAAAATTAACTTTCAGATGGGAGATTCCCTCAGTAGCCTTCCGGATGTCTTCCGGTGTCCATGGTCTATATACTAAGAGTGTTGGATCCTGCCCTTCCTGTCCTGCCTGAGGATTTGGAACTTCTATAAGTGGGCATATTTCTTCCTCACTCTCATCCTGTAGATTTCTCTCTATTTGGTATGATTCTGTGTCCCTATGTGTTTTACGTGTTCGGGACCTAGTCTCAACAGGATCTCTAACAAATGGTTGTGGTCTTACTGAAATTTCAGGATAACGCGGAGGTGGACCAGCCTGTCCACTCGCTTCATATCCTGAAAAGGGTAAGGGAGGGGGCAAGGGAGGAAGAGGAGGAGCTGTAGCGATTACCAAGTTATTATCCTCTTTGTCTAAAAATAATGTTTTTGAATTTTTAAGCTTCTGTTCCCTACGATTTGCTTCCTCAATCCACCTGTGTGCTTGAGGTATGCCTAGTTGGCATTGCTTTTTGCCTGACCTCCTGCATCAGATTTAAGCTGTTTAAGGAATTTAACTAGTGAAAGTTTATCTAGTTTACCATCAAATTCATATTTGTTAACCCATTTCGTATAATACCTAACATTATCAGCACGCTGTAATTGCATGTATTTTGCGTCTTCGGTTAGGGGCGGATCTTGAGAGGTTTTAGTGCACTGATTACCCATGTCAAAGAAAATGTTACATAACTCTTTTTTATCACGTGATGTCAATTTCTTAGCTCCTGTTTACAGTTTATCTAGAATAACTTGTCTACCTTATTCTGTTACCTTGATCTATGACAAAATATACAGTACTTCCTTTTGTCCCTGATCTGCAAAAACAAATCTTGACAACAATATACTGTAACCTAGTCCCTGATCTAAAACAGAAAAAAAGGCAAATTCTTCCTACCTGAGCCTCCTGGTTTTGAAAATGTTCAAATTCCACTCTTCGGCCACAGATCAGAAAGTGGCCAGCCTCTTTATACACGACAATTCAGTCGGAGGTCTTTTCATTCAAGAAGAACCATTTTGGTAACTTCTCCTGCGCAGTATTCGACCACCGATACACTCTGATCTGCAGCTTACCAAGGGAAATCCAGCTCGAAGGACCAAACTGTTAAATAAAAAATCAGAATTCAATACACAGGAGGTTCAGATTCAAAAGTTTACTAGTGTACACCAGGAGGCAAAAAACCATACAAGTACAGAATTTTGTCTGACATGATGCAGGAAGTACAGAATATTTTATAGTGTTTGCATTCAAGTTATGCCCACCTTACTGACGTGGTTGGTCACAAGGCATCTACATCACTTTTACTAACAGTATTCTATTCATCTAATAATGCTGATGCAGTACATTTAAAAAAACTTTTCCTTTAGATACAATACGGCCTTGCTATCCAGCTGGTCAGTCATAATATCTTTCTGTAAAGTTACTTCTTAAAGGTCTCATATCAGTTCGAATACAATAGCAGATTCAGTCTTTAAATTCACCTCTTTGTTCACTGTTTCACTTTTCCACCAGCTGTGTTTTTATCTTACAAGGGCAAATTACTACATCAGGAAAGGAAGATTTAATTATTTACAAGGACAAGTTATCTTATCAGGAAGGAGCGGAAGATTTACACATTTAATTTCCTGACCCAGCAGATAATCACTTATGAAAAGCATAAACATCAAGCTTGCTGAGCTGGCAGCTGCCAGGGTCAGGGGTCAAAGCACACTGCAGTTTCAGAAGCTACTTGCATTTACACATGAATTTATCCCTTCTGTTATATGATTAATATAATAAAATGCATTATAAACTACCTTGCTTTTAAACTAGCATTTCACATATATTTAAATACATATTTTTCTAACATGATTCTCAAATGTAGGTCTTCTAGAAAGTTTGAGGAGATTTTCAAGAGATGTTCATGTGGCTTGTACTTGAAGCATAATATGACTGCTCATCTTAAACTTTAGAGCTAAGGATATCCTTTTGTGCTTTTCCTTTGTTATCTGTGTCAGGGCCACCAATCTATAGCCTATCTAAAACCTATATAATATTATGTACATTTCAAATCTTTAAAGTAAGTTCTGTGGTTCAGGATCTTACTTCAATGTCACATGTAAGATTCCGTCATAGTTTTGCTGTATAGGGTATGTAGTCGAATACAAAATCAGTATAATATAAAGTATTTTAGCTGGCCAGTGATAAGCATGCGATAAAAGCTTCTAAAATTACAGAAGTTTGTCTGTATGTCAAAAGTCAGAATTACATTAAAAAAGCAGTAACTCATCAGACCACAATGAAGAGGATTGCAACCATTAATAGAACTGTGTGACTCAAGTTCTGCATGTTAGGTGATTACATTAGAAATCTATGTATTCCCCAAATACTGGTAACTTTAAAAAAATTATAGTTCTGTATTTTTATCATTAGATTTTAAAGAACCATGTAAGACTTCCTTGCTGAAGTAAAAATGGCTAGGAAATGTAACCATAAGTATCCTGAAACTGGAAATTTTGAAGTAAAAAGCTATACAGGTAATGAGATTGAAAATAAACATCTTGAATTTGTAGATCCTTTTAAATGGTTTGGTTTCTAGTATTACTATCTGTCTTGATGGGTTGCAGGGCAGCTCAGTCTGAGCCAGTTGAGGATGAAGCAGTAGATTATGAGAAACTGTTAATATCCTGAAATTTTGCTGAAACAGTAATTTTGCAATTTTACTCTAAATAATGTTCTGCTGGGCTGTGACTGCAAATGGACTACTGTGATCAGAGTACTATCCCAGTAAACAAACTAACATAGAAGAAAATTGTGGTGTAGAACCATGTAATTTAAAATAATAACTGTAGGTAATATTCTACAAAACTGTTCTTCCTTAATTATTTTAATGAAGAAACAGCATATCCGTTGTATTGCTCCTTGTTGCATTATTGTGGCAAAAAACTCATATGTCAATAATAAATATCTTATTTTTGTAATGTCTGAACATGTACAACAGCACATTGTTTTAATCACAAAAGTGTTCAGCATACAATAAAGCATCACACAGGGTCTTCTCAGCAGTGCCCTACATCAACAGTTTCAGAAAATACAGATGCAATTCAGTATTCACACACTTCATCTGATGCCAGTCAGCGGCCAAAGTGGCTACTGGCCAGTGAAGCATTTTCCCTGCAGAAAGGTGCTTTTTTACCCCATAAGTGCTTTGCTGTTCCTACCCATAACATTGCATTAATTAGTCTGCTATTACTTGTGTGGCAAACAAGTACACTATTGGTTTGCTATAAAGGTGACATTAGAAAGAAACAAAATGTATTACAGGCTGAAATAACTTCCATGCATTCCTCTGGCTCATAATTAACAAATGCTTTCTATGGACATCTCCAAGAATGCATGGATCATGCAATCCCAAACAAATCCAAGTCCCTCTCCACCAAATGTAAGCGTCCTGTGTGGTGGACCTCAGCCATAAACAAATTGTATAACAAAAAAAGGAAGCTACTGCACGTCAGAGCGAAATCCCATGAAGGGAAGACATCTCTGATAAACATTAGCAGAAAACTACGTTGTCTCATAAAAACATCCAAGGCAAACTTTGAGAGAAAAATTGCTAAGGACATTAAAGATAACCACAAAGCCTTCTTCAGCTATGTTAGAAACCTGGGCGGAAACCCTCAGATATGCTCAGAGTTGGTTCACAACAACAAAAAATACACTGAACCCACAGACATTGCTAACATTCTGGCTGACAGGTTCAGTGCAAATTTCTCCCCTCCTTCACCCCCAAAAGAAGAAATACTTATCCCAGCTGAATGTAATCTCCCTGTCATCTTAGATGTCCAATTGAGAACCACCCTAAACAAAGCAAAACACACAGCATCAATGGGACCTGACGGTATCCCGGGGTGCATGTTACGTGAACTCCAAGAGGAGCTAAACCCACACATAAAAATGCTATTTAACCTTAGCCTTACTTCGGGATATGTACCTGAACACTGGCGTACAGCAACAGTGGTCCCACTCCACAAGGGGGGGTGCCTCTACAGACCCTGGAAACTACTGCCCCATAAGCTTAACTAGCCTGGTCTGCAAAGCTATGGAAAGAATCATTATGGAACTCATAAACAGAGACATAGGGGACCTACAGACACTTGACCCCACCCAGTTCGGCTTTGTAAAGGGCAGATCCTGCCTTTTAAACCTGGTTGACTTTTTTGAAACAGTCACTAGAGCCATTGACGAGGGCAAAGCAGTCCATACAGCATACCTGGACTTGGCTAAGGCCTTCGACACAATACCCCACTCAGGCATCATAGATAAGCTAAACAGTTTAAAAGTAAACCCTTATGTCACTAGATGGGTTGCAAACTGGCTAAAGGACAGAACCCATAATGTTAAAATCGCTGGAGCAATGTCAGACTCAAAGCCAGTCACAAGTGGTGTCCCACAGGGATCTGTCCTGGGACCCCTCTTGTTCAGCATTTATTTCTCAGATGTTAAAGCAAACATGGGAGGGCTGTGGCTGACAAAGTTTGCAGATGACTGCAAACTAGGTGCCATAGTCGATACACCAGCAGACACACACATCCTACAAAAAGGCCTCACTGAAACAGACAACTGGTGCTGTAGTCACGGCCTTAAACTAAATGCCAAAAAATGTATAGTCATCCCTTTTGGAAAAACAAAGTACCCACAAATTATCACATAGACAGCAACCCACTGAGTACGGAAAAAGTAATCAGAGACCTAGGGACCCAAGTAGACAGCGACCTCTCATTTGACACCCACGTTGCCAAAGTGGTTAGAAAAACATTCTACCTTGCACACCTCATCATGAAGGGATTCACATCCAGATCCAAGGATGTCATTGTACCCCTATATTCCTCCCTCATCAGACCCATGATTGAGTACAATGCCCCATTTGGTATGTACCTCAGCCGGCATTTGCAACAGCTGGAGAGACCACAAAAATACCTCACCAAAAGGATCAAGGGTCTCCAACATATGTCTTATTCTGCCAGACTAAAGAAACTTCAGCTCTATTCAGTAGCATACCGCCTGCTCAGAGGTGATCTCTGCCTGACGTACAAGGCCATGTCCAATCAGGATCTGATGGACATGCTCCACCTCAAAAAATCCAAATCCATCAGGACCATGAGAGCTAAAGACTTAAACCTCAGCACAAGTATGAATAGGACACGCTGGAGGGATAGATTCATAACCCAGAGGCTTCCCATGCTTTGGAATAGGATCCCAGTTCGTATTAGGCAGAGCCCCTCACTGGCTCTCTTCAAGAGAAATCTTGATGAGTGGATGGGAGATCGTAAGTTTACCCCAGGGGTCACATCTGTGTCACTGCTAGACAGGGGCACAGTAAACTAACCAAAAACACAAAAGCTCGAATAAGGAAAATAGACACCAATCAGCCAGTACTTCACCAGTAATTCCTTTATTATTCCAACGATCTGGTACCTCGGCAGTTCGCCTTCAAGGATTGCATTTTACTCCATCATGGCAATACAATTATATACCATTTGATTAGAAACAATTAATCAATTAATCAATTAAAGTTTCAATTCAGTAAAGGAATGGACATTATATTAAAGTGACCTTTGAAAAAAATATATATACATATAAATACCAAATAAATAAATAATAAATATCAGAAAAAATATTTTTATAAATATGTGAAATGTACTTTGACAAACAAATAAATGCACGGGGCCGCATAACTAGATTTTAATATATGTATATGAAAATATTATGTAAACATATGATGTCAAATAGTGATGCTATGTTCAAAATAGTGAATATAATTTTAAATACCTAATTCCTGATTTAAACCATTCGGTTTTAAAGTGTTGAATTTTAATATCATTCTAGTTTCTAATTCTAACAATTTACTTACTATATTGTCTCCCCTTTGAGTAAAAGGTTTCCCCGATACACTAAATCTTAAACTATCAGGGCGACCACCACGCTTCTCAATAAAATGTTTGGCAACTGGACTAAATTGATTCAGGTTCCTTCTCCCCAGAATGCTATATATTTTTAGAGCAGCACAACTTAAAATCACGAAATCCTTTTTTAAGCAATTTCAGATAGGATTGGGGAAATTTCTGTGGGAACCCAGAAAAACGAGAATATCCTATGAGAAACTGATGGCTCCTAAAACGAGGGGGGGGGTTGGATTTACCGGATTTTGAGATGTATTATACAGTGATTCAGGCCAATAGGATTTTAAGGGTGTCTTACTTGGATAGTGAAAATAGAAAATGGATACCCAAATGGGTACTGCTAAATTATAAACATATAAAAGGGAAGGGAATTAATGTTAAAGCTGTACCATTTTTGAATATAAAAACATTGAGTAAATATGAGTTAATGGAGCACATCAAGGTATGGGCAATGGCGACTCAAACTCTGTTTGCCTCCTTGAACCTTTTAAAATATATGATGATGTTTCAACCGTTTGATGGAAATCCTAATATAACTATTGGTAATCAACTGATAGACTTAAAGAAATATCCATTTATTAAGGAATTAACTGTAAGGGATTTATACCCCTTCCTAGGAGTAGCGGTACATGATATCTTAAAAGAGATGAATCTTCCCATCTCTTATTTAATTATAATAAGGCAGTTAAAAGATTTGGCCATAAATTATTTTACCAGTTCTGTAATTAAAAAAGAGGAACTAGGTATTTCAGGTCATCTGTGGGAAGCATTGCAACAAGATAGAAAATATATATCCTCAGCGTATAAAATGGCAAAAGAGAGAAAATATAATAATCATATTCTGTTATCGAAATACTGGAGAGAGAAATTGCCATCCCTAGACGACAGTAAAATAGTAGAGGCATTTAACTTAACATTAAAATCCGTATCACTTCAAAAACTGGTCTTTACTCAACTGATGATATTTAACAATGCATATTATACCCATCTAACACTTCATAAATTTGATTCAAAAAAGTCACCTAAATGTCCACAGTGTGTAGATCAGACAGCAGACCTGTTACACATGTTCTGGAGTTGCAAGTGCATTTATAAATTATGGAATTCTTTAAAGTTACAACTACAAAAAATGGGTTACCAAAACTCAACATTCTCCTGGGAATTTCTGATTCTACATATTCCACCGGAGAATTTGGACAAAACAAAAAAGATTGTAATTATGAATATTAGTTTACTAATGAAATTATATATAGCCACAAATTGGTTGAACCCAGCACAGGTGTCGTGGCAAAATTTCAGGCTGTTAGCGATTAAGCATATATTAGCGCACAAATTGTTAATTAGAAATAATAAGAAAAGTATAAACAGCATAAAAATTTGGGAACAAATCTTTAATATTATTTTGGCGTATCGGTTCCTATCCACTTTCCGTCAGGACATTCTGTATGTGTACCAACACATTCTTGGATTAGATAGAAAATGTAGAAATAATACAAATTATTGGCTTGAGTTGGTTTATAATTGTCTATTGTAGATGCTTTTATGTTTAATTTTTTTGTGATTTTATTTTCCTGTACTTGGTTAAAATGATATTTATTCTTAATGTATTATAGGGAAATTCAAAATGTAACTAAAACATTGGAAGCAATATTGTACATAATGTAAATAGTGTGTGAAATGTATAATGGTTTTGCAAAACAATAAAAATGATTATTGAAAAAAAAAAATTGATTCAGGTTCCTTATATCTTTCAAGTGCTCCAGGATTCTTATTCTTACCATCCTCTTGGTTTGTCCTATATACCAAATATTTATGCAAGAGCAGCCCAATATATACACAACACTGGTTGATTTGCAATTGAAATAATGTCTAGAGATATGGTTTACCTTATTGATTAACTTCACATTAATCACCTTGTCACACACACTACAAGAACCACAAGCAAAAGTGCCCACTTTAGCAGAAATAGGTCTCTCCAGATTTAGTAAGTTATTATTTAACATTTCTTTTAAATTTTTTCCTCTCTTATAGGAAAAAGTTACAGAATGTGGAAATAGTTGGCCTATTGATTCGTCATCACTTATTAGATACCAAATTTTTTTTTAACCAGTGATACAAGTTTATTAGAGAAGGTTGTAAATTTAGTTACAAAAAATATTTTCTCTATATCTTCTCTCATTTCATTCATTCTCACTGGATATTGGACATTAGCCCCTGAACTTAGTTCTATCGAACTCTTTCCAATTACGGTATCCCAACATCTTAATAAGTGATTTTTGTTGTACCCTCCGTCCAATAATTTCAAGAAAACTTTATTTAATTCATTTTCCACCTCAGCTTCTATACTAGTGTGGTCATGCATTCTTTTAAACTCCCCATGTGGCAATGCTTTTAATAAATGTGGGTGATGCATGCTGGTTGCATGCAGAAACATGTTCACAGATGTATGTTTTCTGAAAGGTCTAAATTCTATTCTATTTCCTCTTTCAAATAGAGTCACATCAAGAAAGTTAATTTAATTTCTATTGATCTCATATGAAAAAGAAAGATTTTGTTCATTGTTATTTAACATCTCAAAAAACTCAAAAAATTCAAACATGTCCCCTCTACAAATAAAAATCAAGTCATCAATAAAACATTTATACAAAACCACATTATGTTTGAAGAAATCAGTTGGATAAATAAACTTTTTTTCGAATGAATCCATGTAAATCACAGCATAAGATGGTGCATAAGCTGCACCCATTGCAGTGCCTTTCACTTGTAAAAAAATATTCTTTATTGAACAGAAAGTAACTATGGGTCAAGCAAAATTCCAATAAACTAATCAAAAAACTGGTTCTAGGTCCCTCACCTAACATGTTAAATATTGACTCAAGCCCCCACAGTAAACTAATTCTATTATATAAGGAGACCTTCATTGTGTCACTACTAGACAGAGGCACAGTATTCTAGATTTATTCTGTACATTTTTGTACCATTTCATGGGGTGGCAAAAGACACATCACTATGGCTAGGCTTACAAATGCCCCAGGGCAGATAGCCTAGTACTATACTATGAAACTATGAAACTATAAAATGCCCAATGAGAAACAACATTACTACTGGCCAGACACTGTTTAAATGACAACTGCTTCCAGAAACTGAAAAGCAGACAACACACATATATATTTACATCTTATATCTTAGTAAATATATATGTGTGTTGTTTGCTTTTCAGTTTCTGGGATCAGTTGTCATTTAAACAGTGTCTGGCCAGTAGTAATGTTGTTTTCACATCAGTTTTCTCCAGGTGCTCCAGGCTCCAGCTACATCCCAATGGCATACGATAAGATAGATGGTGATTAACCAAATTACCTCTAAGTATGCATGTTATGTGTTAATGACTGTAGTTGTATGTCTTGTGGTAAACTGTCATCTTACCAAGAATTAGTTTCTCTGTCTTGGGTACAGTAATTATCAGGATTGGCACTTGGGATGCCGTACTGAAGAAGATGGGTATCAGAGAAGACTGAGCAATCTTTCATTTCAGTTTAAGCTGTTAGCTTTATTTTGTAATTGCTCAAAACCCCAGACTTCCTGTTTGAGACAGTCATATTGATGTGATTTTGCTTTTCATGTGACATTTCTTTTTTCTCACATTATGTTTTGAGTTCTGAGTATATGTCAAGCTACTTATAGCGAATATGCAGGCTTCTTTTCTCTACTTTTAACTGTGGTGCCAGCGCTGTGTAATACTGACATTTAGACAGCCCTGGGGATTCAATAAACTCTCTGCAAGCTTTGCTCAAAGCCTACATGGAGTTTATATGTTTGCATGGTGAGCAGCAGTGGTAATTACATATTCATGCTGCACATAGTGTTTAAATGTAAACAAGCACTGTTTTGTTGCTAGCAACAGTACTGCCTGCCAGGAAACTGTGTAGAGCAACACAGATAGTAGCAAACATGTAGAGCTGTTTACCTATGGGCAAACTAGGCCTGTGGGACTGTTCCCAATGGCAGAATGATTATCAGAGTTAAGAAAATAGCAATGTGTATGGTCCAAATGCATTACAGGAGAGCATATAGAGTGCAGAGTATTGTGGAATCCCATTTTAGGCATTCTGTACAAAAGCTATGTAAATGATCTGTAACAGTAGATCAATTGCCATGTAAACAAACAGTCAGGGGAAGTGTGTTGTATTGAATAGGGACACACAGATGATTTGTGAAAACGGCCACAGGCAAAGAGGACAGGTGAAAGATCATAATGTACAGCAGACGAGAACATGTAAATAGAAGACAGCTGCAGCAGGAACACTAATCACATATTGAAGTGGTAGAGTATGGACTTCACAGTGCAAATGTATATTATGTGACTGCAACACAAGGTGACATAACAATGGAAAAAGATATCTTTGTGATGTTATATACAATTGGGGATTAGGCCATATTGTGAAGCTGTGCAAACAGATTTGCCTGAATATGACTGTAATGTCGGCAGAGGTCTCCATCAAGTGAGACACAGTTACAGGCTCATGGACAACAGTAAATAGAAGTACACACAATCATGGACAATAATACCACCAGTAATCCCATGTCTCTGACATACCATATGTGATTCTGAGTGATCATAGATGGTTCTGCACAAACATATTTGTACAACTATTATGACATGTCAGCAATCTATGAGGGTAATCAAGCACACTGAACTGACAATGTAACATCTGCTGGAGGTGTTAGGAGAGACACTGATATACCTGTATGTGACATTATGATAAATCCAGGCTAGCTGGTGTTCATGGCATATATAGGGCACAGTCCACACTGTTACAAATACAACCCATGCTGTCAGTGTTGTCAAACAGGTATGTATGTAGAGTGTGCCTCACTGGAGCAGGTATCACACATGCATTTGGTATAACACCTTGATGGGGTTCTGCACCATCAGGCAATAATGTTTAAGAAACCAAAAGAATACCTAGGTATGGCCAACAAGATGTGTGGGAACTCACTGTGGCAAAGGTGGTACACTTGAGTTACATATCACTGGTAGATGTGTATGGAGGCACATGAAGAGGGGTGTGTTCTACTCAGTTATTGGTGTGATGAAGGCTGTAAACTATGGAGGTATTATGGATTTTGGTGTGGATGTCCTACACATACTCAGGAGTTGTGTAACACACAAGGCAGTATTCACCACTGTTGGCACATGCTGGTGGAAGTCCCACATACCATTTACGCAAGTACACATGTCACATGCCACTTGGTCTGCTCATAGGGGTGTGATGCCTACATTATCACTGGGCTATGCATTTGTTTTCATAATGTAATACATCCCCCCATGTTTTTATTTCATCTCATGTATTGTCATGACTGTGGCAGCAATCTTTGGTGTGTGTTGATACTGTCTGTATTATACTAATATGACAGCTGGAGTCAACGATTGCCTACAATCTGCAGTCTTCCACACAGCTGTTGGGACACAGGATGTGTATGGCATTGTTAATATCTGTGACTTACATTATGGACAGGAAAGGGCCTAGCAGACAGCCCTGATGTATGGACCTGGTCACTGGACTCAATATATAGGTCACTTTACACATTTCTACATATGTGAATGACACATATATGATCCAGTGGTCTACCCACTTGGTAATATAGGTGTTTATGGTCACTTGTGACAGTGTTGAGTTAATACCTCAGTGTGGATTTGTGTCAAATACCTTGGCCTGGTCAAGTTTTACAGGATGATAGGGTTGTCATCATGCATGCCCTCAACGACCTTCTTGAGAGCACCTATCAAATGTAATAGACATGGATGCAATATTAACAACTCACACATGTCTTTTGCACACAGCTGGGATAGTACCAGTGTCTATTCAGAAAAAGTTCATGATTATATGTTGGTCTTCCTCACAGATGAAGAGAGTCAGGATGTGTCTATACATTCATGCATCAGGTGCTGTCCCCTCAGACTCAGATGGATGCATGTTGGTGTACACCCTTCTATGGGAACATATTCTACCTGGAGGGTGTGGTGAAGTGGGGATTCAGCAGTGTAAGGTAGGTGTATGTTCTAAGTCATGCTGCAGGAGATCTGTGATGTTGCCATAGCCCACAGATTCTGTATGATAGGCTTGGATGAAGGTAAGACAGTGCATACTGCCTATCTCTATCTGGCCTAGGGTTTTTGACACAATCCCTCACTCAGGTATCATTGAGAAACTCTCCCAAGTGGGGATTAACTCTTATGTCACTAGATGGTTAGCCAATTGTCTCACCAACAGAACACATACTCTGAAAGTTGGTGAAAAAAACTGTACCAGTAGAGCTGTCACCATGGCATACCACAAAGATCTGTGCTGGGCTGTGTACTATTTGAAATCTATTTTTTTGGTAGTCCAGGCTAAAATATACAGCCTTTAATTTACCAAGTTTGCTGCTTATTGCACATTGAATGCAATCATTGAGTCTACCAGCGATGTTAACATATTACAGGAGGGGCTACCACAGACAAATAATTGGTGCCAAAGCCACACGTCAATAAATAAATACAAAAATGTGTCATTATTTTTGTCTTCTTCAAAGTGGAATTCCCTACTACTTACATAATTGACAACCCCCACCCCCTCATGGTCAAACCCAATGATGCAAAAGACTGGGAATACAGGTAGCAATCTGATCTTCGACCACCAAGTTTCCACAGTGATAATGAAAGGCTATGTCACGTACCTCATAAGTCTGGCCATCATATTCAGATTTGAAAATGTTATAACAGTACTGTACTCAACCATTATCAGAACACTAGTAGATGCAGTTCTCCCTTTTGCATGCACCACACCAAACACCTGCAGCAGCTGGACAGACCGCAGGGGTTTCTCACCAAGAAAATACAGGGCCTGCAAACCATGCCATGATGTATGTGGATAGACTAAGAGCCCTCTCACTGTAATCTGTATAGGATGAGGTGACTTGTGCCTGGCCTACAGAGCAGTCTCTGACCCTGCCCTGATGGAAATACTGCACATCCACAAATCAGCTATAGCTGATGACATCAGCAGTCTGGTGAGAGGAAGATGGTAATAACAGTGCCCCACATACTGGTGCAAAATCCTCTCTATAATGTCAAGAAATAGCACAAACACACACATGCATTCAAGTTGACTGCAGTGAGAACAGACCCCCTAATATCTAAGTGGACAGACTAGAGAACTCTGTATTGAATGCAAGTGCCATAGCACAAGTCTGACTTTCACAAGGCTTGCCAGACAATTTGCAGTGGATGACATCAGCAGTGGTTGTTGGAAGATCTGCATGAAATGGATATGTATGCATGTGCAGCTGTCAAAACATTGACAATCCATGGGATTGGAGTGGTAACTGCAGGATACACCCTTATGCTCTTCTGACTAGATAGATACACCTACACCTCCCAGTTGACTGCAGTGAGAATAGAACCCCTACATAACTATGTACACAGATTAGAGAACTCAATATTTTATGCAAATGCAACAGCATAAGTCTGACCTCTACAAGGCTGCAGGACAACCTATAGTCAATCACATCAGCAATGGATGTTGGAGAGAAGATGTTGGGAGGCCTGCATAAAATAGATATGTAGGCATCTGCAACTGTGAAAATTGGTATTCCATGGGATTGGAGTGTTGACTGCAGGATAGACATTTATTTTTTTCTGACTAGACAGAGGGGCAGACAGATACACACACACACACACACACACACACATACACACACACACACACACACACACACACACACACACACACACACACACACACACACACACACACACACACACACATAACAGTTGACTCCAGTGAAAACAGAACCCGTACCTATCTAACTACAATGACTAGAGAACTCAGTACTATATGCAAGCACCACAGCACATGTTTGACTTTTACAAGACTGCAGGACAACTTATAGTGGATGACATCAGCAGTGGATACTGGAGTAAAGATGTTGGGAGGCTTGTATGAAATGGATAGTTAGCCATATCCAGCTGTCAGGGTATTAAAGTTCTGCATGTTTCCAGACTGATGAGTGTGCAATGTGTAGCATTTGCCAAAAAACACAATTGTAGACTTTACACTTAAGGTCCAGCTTCACAGCAAATTCCAACAGCAAAAACAGACAATCCGGACCACCAGGCTGATAAAAAATACAGTATTTTATTAAACTGCTTTTTTTTATCAGCCTGGTGGTCCAGATCATCTGGTTTTGCAATGTGTAGTATTTGGTGGTGGTGTTCCCAATGTGCAGGTATACTGTAAGAGACAGCTTTATAAACTATATGCAAACAGCTGGTCTACATTAGTGCAAGTACTGGAAAATCTGAATGTGTATTGGCATTATAAAGATGTGCATGGTATATTAGACATTTGTTATTTATTCCTGTAGTGTAGTTGATATATTTTAAACAAGTACTGAGAGACCAAGGTTGCAGTGCATGAGGGGAGGTAACAGATGGCCGCATTGTAAATATGTGTTATTTTCTTAGATAGTGTCTTCATTTAGTTTGCATTTGCAAATATAGTTTTATGGCATGAAGACAGCATAGACAATAAACAAAAGTAATACATACTATTATTTACTTTGCATGGCACACTGCTGAGCAATGGGATTGAGCCTCTTTGCTACAATTATGTGAGTTCTCAGTACTGAGTGTATGAAACACACCTGCTGCTTAGACAATTCTATGGCAGCAGGTGCAAATGCATTGATACATATTTCTGGAGCCCAGATGCTATAGAGTTCAAATCCAGGTGTATGTAATGGTTTTAAATAAGTAGGGATAATGCAACAAAATAATTCTTTATACTACATTCACAGTGTGAGTATTTGTCATCTTAGCACAGCACATTTAAGTGGCATTGTGCTGATAAGTGCACCAAGAAAATAAACTTTAACCCACTCACATTCATCTCATCCCTCAAAGAATGTAACTGGCATGCTCTAAAGTACCTCAGTCTAGATGACGCAGTTGAATTTTTTAATACTACCTTACTGAACATCCTTAATTACCATGCCCCCATAAGATTTTCCAGAACCAAAGCACAACCCTCCCCATGGCTACAGAAAACCACTAAGACAGAAATGAAAAACAGGGATAAAGCCTGGGAGCACTGGCGCAAAACCAAAACCCCCGCAGCTAGACAGAAATTCCTAGAACTACGCAATAGAGTCAAAAAGCTAATAAAATGGGACAAATTCCAATACTACTAGTCTGCCCTAGACTCCTCACAACACAGCCCCAAACAATTCTGGTCCTCCATAAACTCCATCCTCCACCCAGGTAAAGTCAGTACCCCTCCTCCTAACATCCCTCACTCCTCAGAAAATATTGCTACCTCATTCAACACACACTTCACCCAAACCATACTATCACTAGCTAAACAACACAACCCCCCTCCCCTCCAACCCACACCTTCAACTTGTAATCTCCCCACTGCCTTCTTTTTTTCTCCTGTACCTACCTCCAACATAAAAAAACTCTTAACTAAACTTAAACCCACCAAATTAGCAGCAGACAACCTCCCAAGTGAATACCTACAAATCGCAGCTGATGCTCTGGCCTACACAGTATCCATCTTGATTAACCGATCTCTGTCAGAAAGTTACGTTCCCACCTTGTGGAAAGTCTCACATATAATTCCCCTCCACAAAGGCAGACCCTCTGCAGAACTAACCAATTACCACCCCATAGCTATTCTCTCTCCACTCTCCAAAATACTAGAGAGATGCATACACTCTCAGGTCTCACACTACCTCCTTACTAACAACCTCCTTTCCAGTACTCAGCATGGTTTCCAACCAAACCATAGCACCACCACTGCCTTACTCTCCTTTACTAACACTATCCTTCAGCATAAAAACAATGGCTATCTCTCCTCTGCTACTTTCCTAGACCTATCTAAAGCATTTGACTTGGTCCCACACAAACAACTTATCTCTGTCCTCAATAACCTACCCTTCTCACAATCAGTCACCAACTGGTTTCAGAGTTACCTGTCTGACCGCCAACAATCCGTTGTATGGCAGAATGACATATCTCCCCAACTACCTGTCTCCATAGGGGTTCCCCAAGGATCCATCCTTGGACCCCTACTTTTATCAGTTTACACCAATAATCTAGCCTCTGCCACCAAACATGGCATGCTCATCCAATACGCAGATGACTCAACCATCATCTGCTCAGCCCAGTCCTTACCCAAACTGCAAAAAGTCACACAGGAAGCCTTTTCCTCTGTTGAAACATGGTTATCCAATGCCCAATTAATACTCAACCCAAACAAAACTAAACTACTCATCTTCCAACCCACCAAACATACTCAAAACAACTCTCACTTTAACATCACAGCAAAAGACAACACCACTATATACCCAACTGAACACACCAAATTGCTAGGAGTGGAAATAGACAATAAACTAAAATTTGACATTCACATATCCATGACCATAAAAAAGTCCACAAAAAAATAGGAGCATTATACAGAAATAAACAATTTCTCACCAAAGCAGCAAAGATTTCAATAGCAAATTCCCACCTTATCTCCACCCTACTTTATGCCTCTCCAGTATATACCAACCTAAGGCAATATGATCTAAACAAGCTAGAGACCTGCTACAACAAAATCGCCAAATTCGCCACAGGGGCATCCTGCCATAGTCACCACTGTCTCTCACTTGCTGAACTGGGCTGGCTTGAACTCCCTCACCTCCTTCAGTGGTATCAACTCTCACTCGCCCACAAACTAGTAAACCATCCACTAAATGTCCCATCCCCCCAGAATCTACTCCAACCCTATCGCACCACCAGACCACTAAGATCCAGCAACAAAAATCACTTGCAGATAACTAAAGCCAATAACTCTGCTGGTGAAGCACTATTCTCTTGCGCCATAGCCAAATTATGGAACTCACTCCCACCCACAATTACCTCCATACCATCATGCACCAACTTCAAAACTTTATTAAAAGCGCACCTAAAAACATGCTGGCTATGCCCTTGCAACTCCCACTCTAATATCATCCACCCCATCCAACTACTACCTTTCTTTCACCTCCACTAACTACCTTGATGATAGCAAGCTCAGATGCTCATAAGCCTAGTACTTATTATACAACAGGAACTTCTCATTGTTACATTTGTTAATGCCTGTTATGTACTTCTCAGATAAAGATTCTAGTTGTCTACTGATGTACTATGTTCTTCATCTGTAAATATGTTGTAAGTAATTTCTATGTTAAATTGTTAATTGCTATGTAATCCAATGTAACTACTGTCTGTTTATTTTACTGTGGAGCTTTTCTCCCCGGGCCTCCGCTGAAAATGGACCCACGTCCAGTCGGACACTCCCGGTCAACAAATTTAAATAAATAAATAAAGAAAGAAAGAAAGAAAGAAAGAAAGAAATATCTGTTTACCATTGCTTTACATTGGTGCCAAACTCTGCACAAGCATAGAAGCCAAAAAGTGAAGAGCTCCATTGTTTTTTGTTTACTTATGTGTGTCATGTGTAATTCTATTTTTTGACCAGATTATAGGTATTAAAATGGGGTAGATAGGAAAGTGGTGAAATGTTGTCAGACAATGGGAGGAACAAAGGGAAAGCAATATAGAATGTGACAAAGGGAGGTAGGAAAGAACTATAGCTATCCATTTCTTCAACAGTGTAAAATGAAAAATATTTACAGAACATTAGCTGAATTTGCACTGTCACCTCCAAAAAGAGGGGTAACAACAATGCAATCATGCTATATAGCCAATTTTACATAATAAAGTACGAAGAAGACACGTGAAATGGAAAGATATGTAGGGGATTATATATATATATATATATATATATATATATATATATATATATATATATATATATATATATATATATTTATACTGTGGGACAGGTGCCCTTTTTCTTTTTTTGCGTCAGTAAGAGAGGAATGTTGGGGAAGTCACGTTGGTATTTCTGGGTCAGGTAAGTAGGGTAGGAGAGGAGGTAAATGCAAACAAACAAGACAAACAATGAAAGACACTGGGACAGTGAGGGGCACAAACGTTTGGGGACACCATGATTGGGTGAGGGAGGGGACAACACAAGCCCATGCCCATCAGTCATGATAAACGTGAGATTCTAGTCCTTACTGACAGGATTGTCATCACAATCCCCTTACTCCTCTGCCTATTGGAGTGCTTGATGTCTCCTCCTCCTACAGACCATGAGGGAAAGCAGCATCTCCATCTGGCTCAGGCATGCACCAGTGGTGCTGTGCATGACCCTATGCACTAACCCTGGCATCTCCTGGCAGGTGATAAAATCCCTACCTCTACCAGTACTCCTAGAGGGTGCCAAAGCACCAACTGCAAGAGTGGTGCTACATCAGGATGCAGGTAGTGCAGGGGCAGCAGAGGCAGTGCTGCCAGTTTGGGTCCCAGTTCTGCTGGGCATTGGTGCTGGAGCCGGTGGAGCAGGGGCAGGCTGAGCCACTGGGGTTGGCTAAGCTCCCTGTGCCATAAAGCATTTAAGGATTTGTTAGAGATGGATGATATAGAAACATTTTTATGACACATAAAAAAAGAGAGATAAGGGCTGGGGGTGAATAAAAAAAGAGATCCAATTAGTACCATCATATGTGACATACAATGCATTATTACAATAATGCAACTATTTTATCCAAAGTTTTACATTTAAGAGTACTTTCTAAAAACTGCAAATTATAATTACATATTGCTCAAAGTAACCATTGCAATGTGCAGATATTGCACTTATGCTTGATCCAGTTATAGAGATTAAAGTTAACAGGAGGGCATTTATGCCACCTGTGTAGAATCTAATTTTATGTAATATTATTAAGGGATTGCACTATTTTATTCTTGTTACTTGTGGTATTTGAACCCACAATGTTTGATTACAGTCTTACACTTGACTCCTAAAGTCAGTTTGTGCTACAGACTAACACATGCTTACTTACTTTTACAGTTAGGATATGCATGCTTACTTTGCCTCTACTGTATAGAAAATAATTTGTTTTAATTTAAAAGTTAAAATACTACGTCTCTTGTGCTCCATACATACCACTTGCTTCACTCAGTGTCTCTAGATGCTCAGCATGGGTGTGCCTATTTGTATTGATTTCTGACTTAGCTGTGAAAAGAAAAGAAGAGAACAGAAGAGCATTATGCATACCAGGCTTGTGTATATTTAGATTTATATCTACTATAAATTATTTTTATTAGTATACTTACACAATTGTGGGATGTTGCTAGTTCTGAATTCATCCAGCCACTGGTTGAGTGTATCCCTCTTGCACCTTTTTAGGTCATTAAAGTGGTACCTATACTGTTCTCCAGTGTACGGAATGCCAGTTGCACTGGATACAGCATTGGCCAAACTATTATAGGTTCATAGGTTCATAGGTTCATAGGTTTATACTAGGCTATCTGCCCTAAGGCATTTATAAGCCTAGCCCAAAGTTTTGTGGCTTACGCCACCCCTTATATGAAAAAATACTGCACCCATTAGTTTGTTGTGCCTCTGTCCAGCAGTGACACAGAGATGATTCCCGGGGTAAACCTATGATCTCCCATCCACAGGTCAAGATTTCTCTTGAACAGAGCCAGCGAGGTGCTCTGCCTCACATGGACGGGATTTTATTCCACAGCATAGGGAGTCTCTGAGTGATAAATCTATCCCTCCAGCACGTCCTATTTATATCCGTGCTAAGGTTTAAGTCGCTTGCTCTAGTGGTTTTGGTGGATTTGGATTTTTTGAGGTGGAGCATGTCCATTAATTCCGGGTTGGACATGGCCTTGTATGTCAGGCACATGTCACCTCTGAGCAGACGGTATGCGACTGAATAGAGCTGGAGTTTCTTCAATCTGGCAGCATAGGACAGATTTTGGAGTCCCTTTATCCTTTTGGTGAGGAACTTTTGGGGTTTCTCCAATTGCTGCAGATGTCGGTTGAGATACATCCCGAATGGGGCATTGTACTTGATCATTGGTCTGATAAGTGAAGAGTACAGGGGAACAATGACCTCACTAGATCTGGATGTGAATCCCTTCATGATCAGGTGGGCAATGTAGAAGGTCTTTCTAACCACTTTAGCAACGTGAGTGTCAAAAGAAAGGCCACTGTCAACCTGGGTCCCCAGGTCCCTGATAACCTCTTCTGTGCTTAGTGGATTGCCACCTATATGGTAGCTTGGGATTACCTTGTTTTTCCCGAAGGGTATGACTATACATTTTCTGGAGTTTAACTTCAGGCCATGGCTCTGGCACCAGCTATCTGTTTCCGTGAGTCCCTTCTGAAGGATATCCGTGTCCGATGCACTTTCCACTATGGCGCCCAGTTTGCAGTCATCTGCAAACTTTGTCAGCCAAAGTCCTCCCATGTTGGCCTGTACTTCTGAGAAGTAGATGCCGAACAACAGGGGGCCAAGGACCGATCCCTGTGGTACACCACTTGTGACTGGCTTGGAGTCTGACATAGCGCCAGCAACTCTAACCCTGTGGGTTCTGTCCTTAAGCCAGTTTGCAACCCATCTTGTGACATATGGGTTTACATTTAAGCTGGTAAGTTTTTCTACAATACCCGAGTGGGGTATTGTGTCGAAAGCCTTTGCAAGGTCAAGGTAGGTTGTATGGATTGCCTTTCCCTCATCAATGGCCTTGGTGACTGTTTTGAAGAAGTCGACCAAGTTCAAAAGGCATGATCTGCCCTTGAAGCCAAACTGGGTCGGGTCCAATGTCTGCAAGTCCCCTATATCTTTGTTTATGAGCTCCATTATGATCCTCTCCATAGCTTTGCAGACTAGACTTGTTAAGCTTATGGGGCGGTAATTACCAGGGTCCGTAGAGGCACCACCTTTGTGGAGTGGGACCACAGTTGCCGTACACCACTCCTTGGGCACGTATCCTGTGGTAAGGCTGAGATTAAACAGCTGCCTTATGTGCGGGTTTAATTCCTCATTTAGCTCGTGTAGCACACAGCCGGGGACACCATCCGGTCCCATTGATGCTGTGTTTTTAGCTTTAGAGAGAGCAGCTTTCACCTGCACATTTGAGATGTCTGGGAGGCTACACTCTGCTGGGATAGTTATCTCTCCTTTAGGGGGGGGCGAGGGGGGTGAAGTTTGCACTGAACCTGTCTGCCAGTATGTTGGCAATGTCTGTGGGTTCAGTGATTTTTGTATCATTTTGGACTAATTCTGAGCATAACTGGGAGTTTCCACCCAGGTTCATGACATAGCTGAAAAAGGCCTTATGATTGTCCTTTGAATCCATGGCAATTTTTCTCTCAAAACTGGCCTTAGTTGATTTTATGAGTGCTCGTATTTTTTTACTAATAATGATCAGGGGTGACTTCCCTTTTATGGATTTTGTTCTATCATGTAATAGCTTTCTCCTCTTATTGTAAAGTTTGTTAATGGCTGGGGTCCACCAGACTGGACGTTTGCCCTTTGTGGAAAGAGTCTTGGTTTTATTTGGGATATTGCAAACCTCTGACTTGTACTGAGAGCTGGTATAGTCCCCCTGCAAAAGCCTTTAGCTGTTGGACTTTGGCAGGAGCCTAATAAAGATTCTGGTCTCCTCAAAACAGCACCTCTGTCCCCTAAATTGGGCACCTTCCTCTCTAACACCAGACATGTCTAACCAGAAAACTCTGTAATAGCAAATAAGGATTTCCTGCCAATGTGTGCTAGCGCATTTACTAGTAGTGAGCAAACTTGAACAATGATGCCAACCATGTTTGAGTGATGTTAAGTGGAGAGCAGCAGTGCCAAGCAGAGCAGAAAGCAGCTTTCTAAATGAGAATGTTAATATGATAGTTGGCATTAGTGTGAGTGTTGATTGCTACTGTAACTGTTAACTGATTTAAGTTTATAGACACATATAAGTTATGATCAGACACATTTTTTGTCTGGCTTTACACACTGATAAAATTATTTTTTACAATGTGGGATCAAACCTATACATAAGGGATGAAACATTTTCTTCCACAGTGGTTATTTTCTATGCTTGCCACAGAAGAAGTGTCTCTCAGGCATATTTATTTATTTAACATTTGTTTACTGGGAAAGTCTAACTTGGAATGAAGTCAATTTTCAGTGGAGGCCCAGGGAGAAATGCTCTAGATGCATGTCTTTGTAGCATTGGAGGAAACCCACATAAATGCAGGGAGGACATGCAGACTCTGCACAGAACGCATCCCAGCCGAGAACTGAACTGGCAAACCTCTTGCTGTGAGACGACAATGCTACAGCTGCATGACTGAGCCCTCCTTCATATTCATTATTACATTACTACATACAATTTTCTATTAATTCTTAATTTTTATAATTATATTACATATAATATTCATTATTTGGATATAAATACACATGACAGAATGTCACCTCACAATGTTCTGGTTCATACATTCATATGTATATGAGTCTTACTGAAGTCTGGAAGTCATCCAAGGTCAGAGAGCACAATTATGATTACAGAAACATATTAGTCAGTATACCGTCAGTCATACACCTGAATCTTATCCGTCATGCATATAATTCAAATGAGCTCCATTGCTATGTATAGTTATTGTTATTTATAATTATGTTTAGGTTCATAGTTCATAGGTAGGTACTAGGCTATCTGCCCGAAGGCATTTATAAGCCTAGCCAGAGTGCGTTGGCTTTCACTGCTCCATTGATTAATTAACTGAGCCTCTGTCAGTCAGAGCCAATAAAGTGATCCCAGGGGATTATTTTCTGTTACCCATCCACTCGTCAAGGCTTCTCTTGAAGGGTGTTTGTGAGGGGCTCTGCCTAATGTAGTTAGGAATTTTATTTCAAAGCATGGGGAGTCTCTGTGACAGGAATCTATCCCTCCAGCATGTTCTATTTATTGTTGTGGCAAGGTTTAGCTCACTAGAGCACATGGCTCGCAGTGACTTGGTTTTCTTTAGGTGGAGCATGTCCATCAATTCTGAGTTGGACATGGCTTTGTAAATCAGGCAGAGATCACCTCTGAGTAAGCGATATGTCAGTGAGTACAGCCGGAGTTTTTTCAGTCAGGCTGCATAGGAGGACATATGTTTGAGGCCAGTAATCTTCTTGGTGAGGTGCTTTTGTGGTCTTTCCAGCTGTTGGAAGTGTCTTGTGAGGTACATCCCAAATGGGGCATTGTACTCTATGATGGGTCTGATGAGTGACGAGTAGAGGGGCACTATAACTTTTTTATTTCTACATCCAAACCCCTTAGTAATTAGATGGGCCACACAGAAGGATTTCCTAACTACTTTGGCAATATTAACCACGGAAAGCACTGTAATGAGAAAAGCGGTGCACCGGACAGCTCAGGAACAAATTCAAAGTTTTTTAACATAAAACGTAACGAGTATAACAAACACATTTTTCATCTAAAATTCAGACTTCATCAGACAATTAATCACAATTCAACTCGTAATTTATATGAAATAGGATAAGCCAATTAATTCAAACCACCCGATAGGGAAACTTGCTCATGAATATTAAAGACATACAACTTTCTGACATTAAAACACTATATCTCTAAAAGAAAACAGTAAAATATCTGATAATAATATTTCATAATACATATTTGAGGAATGTACATAATTCTGAATCAACTAATGTGAATATGGATAAATAGATTGATTCCTATATAATCTCTTGAAAACTAAAAACTAAAAAACAGACATCGTGGGAAAATTTCAGGTTGTTAGCGATAAGACATATTTTAGCGCATAAGTTATTAATTAGTAACAACAAGAAAAGTATAAACAGCATAAAAATATGGGAGCAAATCTTTAACATTGTGTTGGCCTAGAGGTTCCTATTCACTTACTTGCAGGATATATAGGAAGAGAACAAACTCAATCTTAGATTAGATAGAGGACGGAGAAATAATACAGATTGTTGGCTTTGGTTTGTTACTATTTGTCTCTTTTTTGTTTTTTCTTTTCTTTTTCCCTGATTAGTGCCGTATCTATTGTTAATGCATGATGTTGATACTTGATGTGGTGCTAACTACTGGAAGCAATTTTGTACATAATGTAAATAGTGTGTGAATTGTATTATGGTTTTGAAAAACAATAAAAATGATTATCGAAAAAAAAAAAAAAGAAATAAACATAGCAACTTTTTTCAAGCAGTTATACAACAGCACCCTCTAGAGGTCTTCAGGAAGATAATTCCAAAATTAACAAAAAATAAATTAAATTCATGCTTCAAATAAAGCTTATAACTCTCAGATTGAAAGAACATCAAAAGTCTTTCATAAAGCGGGTCTCTATATCTGAGATAGTATCTTAATAAATATATATATTAATAAATATTTATAAAATTATCAACAATATATAAAAATCAACATATAAGTGTATTTAATAGTAATATTAAACAATGTTGAAAATGTATAAGATTTGATATATGTGTAAAAATATGTACTTAAATAAATATAACTATAAATATTAAAATGAGTATGTATATTAATATACATTCAAAAACTGAATTAATATATATTCTTAAAGTCTAGCTGCTCTCATCTTTAACACTGATATAAGGGAAATAGAATCATTTAATCCAGGAGCCCTGTTAGCTTCTAAAACCAATTGCAGTAAAGTTCATGATACTCTATTTTAGCTTCCCATAATCCACCCCTTTCATCTTGCTGTACCTCTTCAATAATAAAAAAATAAAATTTTGCTAGGGGACAGGTTATCGTGTGTTTATAAAGTGCATTAGTGAGGTTTCTGTTTTTAATTAAGTTTAATTTAATTTAATTAAGTTGATTCAGAATTATGTACATTCCTCAAATATGTATTATGAAATATTATTATCAGATATTTTACTGTTTTCTTTTAGAGATATGGTGTTTTAATGTCAGAAAGTTGCATGTTTTTAATATTCATGAGCAAGTTTCCCTATTGGGTGGTTTGATTTAATTGTCTTATCCTATTTCATATAAATTAAGAGTTGAATTGTGATTAATTGTCTGATGAAGTCTGAATTTTAGATGAAAAATGTGTTTGTTATACTCGTTATGTTTTATGTTAATATACTTTGAATTTGTTCCTGAGCTATCCAGTGCACCGCTTTTCTCATTACAGTGCTTTCCGTGATCACCAGGCTTGAATACTATTGTGCCATTAAAACCTGCACTTAAGAATAGAAGGAATATGATTAGCAAGTTTACTTAAATGTTGCTTCATTCATATAATGTATTCACATCCATAGCTATTAGTTTTCTCAT
This sequence comes from Protopterus annectens, assembly GCF_019279795.1. Taxonomy (NCBI): domain Eukaryota; kingdom Metazoa; phylum Chordata; order Ceratodontiformes; family Protopteridae; genus Protopterus; species Protopterus annectens. The sequence continues at coordinate 546,340,956 of NC_056728.1, read as the reverse complement.
ATACAATCCTATAGTAAAGAGAAGCACTGCCCCTTTAATTACAATGAAGGAAATTATACCTCTCTGCTACCTGGCCTCCTTTTGGTTTGCAACAAGGGCATGTCAATCAATTGTCAATCTCCTCTCCGGTCCAGCTGGTGAATCTGGGAAATTTGAGGCAATGTTACAACTGCCTCATGTACACAGAAAACCCTCTCCTCCTCCCAATAAATTCCAACACATGTGAGAGATGCAACCATATAGCCAAACTGGAGGCTAAGCTCTCTCAACTCAGTACTGGCATAACCAGTCAGGAGGAGAAGGAAACCACACTCACTGCAATTCCAGTCTCACATAGACCTACCAAGACAGCAAACCAAACACATAATTACACAAAAGCATACTCGGAGGCTCTAAATAAAGATCTGCCTAAGCAGCAGAGACCTCCAAAGCAGACACCCAAGCAAATGCTACCCCAAAACAAAACACGTGCAACACATATCTCACAAAGCCAGTGTGCCGAACAGTCACAGCCCTTAAGGCTAAACAACACACCTGATACACTTGTAATAGGTGACTCTATCATCAGACACACTGACGTCCCGCTCACCAGGCTGAACAAGGAGAAGGTCACAGTGAGCAGCCTGTCGGGCGCTAGGATCCGCCACATAACACAAGCACTCAGGTCAGTCCAAGGCAAGTACAAATATGACTCAGTCATTGTCCATGCTGGTATGAATGACCTGAGACGTACCAACCTGGACTACATGAAAAGAGACATAGAGGAGCTCTCTGAGCATGTAGCCCAGACCGGTATGACCCTGACCTTGAGTAGCATCTTACCCTCACCAAGAATGATGCCACAATATGAAGATAAGATGATCAATTTCAACAATTGGCTTAAGTACTGGTGTCATTCAAAGGGGATCCAGTGCCTGTCAGCCTGGGATGATATGCTCGACAAGCCACGATGCTTCGCTAAGGACGGCTTGCACCTGTCACCCCTGGGCTTTCGGATATTGGCAAAGGCTCTTGCTACCCCCATAGTGCCTTTTTTAGGCAAGGCTCAAAAGACAAACCCACCTCCATAGGTATAACAAGGGATAAGAAACTAAGAGTAATGCTACTCAATGCCAGAAGTCTAAACCTCAAGATGCATGCACTCAAAATTCTCCTTAGCGTGGAGAACATCGATATCTTTGCAGTAACAGAAACCTGGTTCAGGGCTCCCGAGAGCACCCCACTACTACCAGGTTATACCTCATACCATGCTTTTCGGCCCCAAAACTTGGACCGAACCACAAAAGGAGGGGGAGTATTGATATTCATCAAAGATACCCACACCTCCAGGTTGGTGGCAAAGCACAAAGCATCAGCGACTATCCATGTGCAGCTAACAGTGGGTAAAACTGCCTTCCAGTTTAACCCAAGAACCCCACTCGGCCTTCCTGAGAACACTGGAAAATATGAAGGTCTCTCCAAACACCATTATATTGCGTGACTTCAACTACCCAAACATAGACTGGGAGCATTACTCTAGCTCCAACACCCTAGCCCAAAGGTTCCTAGAATTCATAAACTTAAATGCTATGGAACAACTTGTTACCACTCCCACAAGAGGGAAAAACATACTGGACCTGATCATCACCAACATGGGGACTCTATACTCCAGACCAGAAGTGCATCCCTCACTGGTAAGATCAGACCATAAACTGATCTCTCTGGATATTCACATCCCGACCCCACCCTCTGCCCAGAAAACCACAGTGAAAAACCTCTCTAAAGCAAATTTCACACTCCTCAAAACCAAGGTGGAATACTTCAAAGCCCCTGGGCCTGTGGAAAATACGGCCCAGACTGCACAATCCTTTATAAATGCATTCTATGAACACCTTCAGGAATGCATGGATCATGCAATCCCAAATAAAACCAAGACCCAATCCTCCAAAGGCAGACGTCCTGTCTGGGGACCCCAGCTATAAACAAACTATACAATAGAAGGAGGAAGCTACTACATGATAGAGCAAAATCCCAAAAAGGGAAGGCATCTCTGATCAGTATTAGCAAAAAACTAAGGGCACTCATAAAATCGTCTAAGGCCAGCTTCGAGAGAAAAATTGCACAGGACACTAAGGATAATCACAAGGCTTTCTTTAGTTATGTTAAGAACCTGGGTGGGAATTCCCAGATATGCTCAGAATGAGTCCAAAATGACAAAAAATACACCGAACCCACAGACATTGCCAACATCCTAGCTGACAGGTTCAGTGCAAACTTCTCCCCCTCCCCACCAAAAGGGCAAATATCTATCCCAGCAGAGTGCTACCCCCGACATCTCAGATGCTCAGGTAAGAGCCGCCCTCTCCAAAGCAAAAAACACAGCATCAATGGGACCAGACGGTGTCCCGGGCTGTGTCCTACATGAACTCCAAGAAGAGCTAAACCCAAACATAAAACTACTGTTCAATCTCAGCCTTACTACAGGATATGTACCCAAAGAGTGGCGTACAGCAACAGTGGTCCCTCTCCACAAAGGTGGTGCCTCAACAGACCCTGGAAACTATCGCCCCATAAGTCTGACTAGCTTGGTCTGCAAAGCAATGGAAAGGATCATCATTGACCTCATAAATAAAGATATTGGGGACCTACAGACACTGGATCCTACCCAGTTCAGCTTTGTTAAGGGCAGATCCTGCCTCTTAAACCTGGTCAACTTCTTTGAAACAGTCACCAAGGCCATTGACGAAGGGAAGGTGGTCCACACAGTCTACCTGGACCTTGCAAAAGCCTTCGATACAATACCATACTCAGTCATTATAGATAAGCTCAACAGCTTAAATATAAACCCCTATGTCACTAGATGGGTTGCAAACTGGCTCAAGGACAGAACCCACATGGTTAGAATTGCTGGAGCCATGTCAGACTCCAAACCAGTTACAAGTGGCATCCCACAAGGCTCAGTCCTGGGACCTCTCTTGTTCGGTATATATTTCTCGGAGGTACAGGCCAACACAGAAGGACTGTGGCTGACCAAGTTCACAGATGACTGCAAACTCAGCACCATAATCGACTCTCCAGCCGACACAAGCATCCTCCAAAAGGGCCTCATAGAAACAGACAACTGGTGCCAGAGCCATGTCCTCAAGCTAAATGCCAAAAAGTGTATAGTCATCCCCTTTGGCAAAAACAAAGTGCCCACAAATTACCACATAGGTGGTAATCCATTAAGTACAGAAGAAGTAATTATGGACCTGGGGACCCAAGTTGATAGCACTCTCTCATTTGACAACCAAGTGGCCAAAGTGGTTAGAAAAACATTTTATATAGCCCACCTAATCATGAAGGGATTCACATCTAGATTAGGGGAGGTCATCGTGCCTCTTTACTCATCCCTCATCAGGCCCATAATCGAGTACAATGCCCCTTTTGGGATGTACCTTACCAAACACCTGCAGCAACTGGAAAGACCCCAAAAGTACCTCACCTGTGTGAGGATCAAAGGGCTTAAACAGATGCCATATGCTGCCCGGTTAAAGAAACTCCAGCTCTACTCAGTGGCATACCACCTGCTCAGAGGCGACCTGTGCCTGACGTATAAAGCCATGTCAAACCTGGAATTAAGGGACATGCTGCACCTCAAAAAATCCAAATCCCATCAAGCTACATGCTCAAGAGACTTGAACCTCAGCACTGAAATAAATAGGACATGCTGGAGGGACAGATTCATAACCCAGAGGCTCCCTTCACTCTGGAATAAAATCCCAGTCCAGGTTAGGCAGAGTCCCTCATTGACTCTCTTCAAGAGGAATCTTGATGAGTGGATGGGAGATCATAGGTTTACCCCGGGTATCACTTCTGTGTCACTGTTAGACAGAGGCACAGTATACTAACCTCGAAAAAGGGCATAGCAAAATTAATTTAAAATGGGTGGCGAACGCCAAACATACTCTGGCTAGGCTTATAAATGTCCTAGGGCAGATAGCCTACTATGAACCTATGAACCTATGTCAGAGAACTAAATGACAAATGGCTGTGATGCCTTATAAATACAAAAGCTGAACAGTCCTTTTTATATAATCTGAGTTAGGCTTATTTGCTGAAAGCGCTTATCAGAAGACTGAGGACTGCTTATTTTATGTTATATTCTTTTTATTAAAGTTTTGATTTTACTATTAAGTTTTACTGCCATGGTGGACATCAGGAGTTTTTAGTAGTGTTTGCCTTTTCTCTTCCTCATTGGTGTCCTTCACAGTGTAAGAAAGTTTTTTACCTACATCTTATGATGTAGGGGTTTATGTTCAGGCTGGTGAGTTTTTCTATAATACCTGAGTGAGGAATGGTGTCAAACGCTTTGGCGAGATCAAGGTAGGCTGTGTGAACCACCTTTCCCTTGTCTATGGCCTTGCTGACTGTCTCGAAGAAGTCAACCAGGTTTAGTAGGCATAATCTGCCCTTAACAGAGCTGAACTGGGTCAGGTCAAGTGTTTGGTGGTTCCCAATGTCTTTGTTAATGAGTTCCATCATGATGTGCCCCATAGCCTGCAGACCAGGCTAGTCAAGCTTATGGGGCAATAGTTACCAGGGTCAGTTGTGGCCCCTCCTTTCTGGAGCAGAATAACTATTGCTGTGTGCCATTCTATGGGCACATAGCCTGTGGAGAGACTGAGGTTGAACAGCGTGTTTAGATGGGGGTTCGTTTGTTCTGTGGTTCATGCTAGCTGCAGCCTGGGACACCATTTGGTCCCATTGATGCTATGTTTTTGGCTTTTGAAAGGGCTGTTTTCACCTGTGCTTCTGTGATTTCCGGGACACTACACTTTTCCGGTATTGTTGTGGGCCCTTTTGAATGTTAGAGGGAGGTGAAGTTTGCACTGAATCTATCTGCCAGGATGTTGGCAATATCAGTAGGTTCAGTATATTTTGTGCTATTTTGCACTAGCTCAGATCATATCTGCGAGTTGCTACTTAGATTCTTGTCATAGCTAAAAAAGGCTTTGTGGTTATCTTTCAAATCTTTGGCTATTTTTCATTCGAAGTTAGCCTTGGATGCATTTATGAGGGACCTTAGTTTCTTACTGATACTGATCAGGGATGTCTTTCCTTCTTGGGATTTGCTTTTTTTCTGAACTAGTTTCCTCCTTTTGTTGTATAACCTGTTTATGGCAGGTGTCCACCAGACTTGTTTCCTTCTCTTAGGGGAGTGAATCTTGGTTTTGCTAGGGATGGCATAATCCATGCATCCTTGTAGGTGCTCATAGAGTGCAATTGTAAAGGATTCTGCATCTTGGGCAGTGCTATCCTTTAGCGTGGGGGCTGTGAAAGTTACCACCTCTACCTTAAGTAAGGTGAACTTTGCTTTAGAAAAGTTTTTCACTGTGGTTTCCTTGGTTGGCGGTGGTGGTGGGGTGTGGACATCCAGGGTGATTAGTTTATGGTCTGATCTAACCAGTGACTGGTTGACATCCGGTATGGAACACCTGTCACCCATGTTGGTGATGACCAGGTCCAATATGTTGTGGCCTCTGGTAGGGGAGTTTACCAGCTGATCCAGGGCATTTGAGTTGATAAATTCCAGGAAGCACTGAGCCTGGGAGTTTGTACTGAAGTAGGTTTCCAGGTAATGGTAGGGTAATTGAAATCACCCAATATCAGGGTGTTCGGTAGGACCTTCATGTTTTCCAGTGTCTCCAGAAAGGTGGAGTGGTGGTCCTGGGTCATGGAGGGTGATCTGTAGCAGGCCACAATTTGCATTGCAGATTTGCCCGATGTTAGTTGCACATGGATGATCTCAGAGGTATCATGCTGCGCCACTAACCTGGAGGTGTGGGTATCCTTGATGAATATGGATACACCCCCTCCTTTTGTGTTTCGGTCTGTGCTCTGTGGCCAAAATGTGTGGTATGAATTATAGCCCAGTAGTGCTGGAGTGCTCTCTGGAGCCTTGAACCAGGTTTCAGTTACTGCACAGATGTCGATGTTCACCATACTTAGGAGTGCGTCGAGCGCATGCATTTTGTGATTTAAACTCCTGGCGTTGAGTAGCATAACCTTCATTTTTTTACTTGTGCTGTTTATGGAGGTGGGTTTGAATTTTGAGCCTTGCCTAAAAAAGCCACTATGGGGGCAGGAAGAGCCTTGGCCAGTATTCGAAAGCCAATGGGTGACAGGTGCAAGCCGTCTATGTGAAGCAATGCGGCTTGTCAAGCATGTCATCCCAGGCTTACAAACACTGGATTCCCGTTGAATGACACCAGAAGCATAGCTAATTGTTGAAATTGATCATTTTTTCATTATACTGAGGTATCATTCTTGGTGAGGGCAGGATGCTTGATGTGGATGAGGATGTTGTAAGTGATATTTAATATAAAGTGAAATGGAGGATGTTGTAAGTGATATTTAATATAAAGTGAAATGGAACAACAGTAAAAATGTTTGGAATTTGCTGTAAATTGAAACAAGACTTGGATATTTTCCTGTTTATTACTATACACTGCACTGTAACAGTAAAACTATTTGGAATTTGCTGTACTAGAACCTAGGACCACCTGCATTACAGTCCTATACTAACACCTGTTGCCACAGGAATAGTTCAATAACAATCGTATATTTCCCTATTCATTCTTAACTTCTGTGTATCTACTGCTCAATGCCCCTTACCATGTTTGTGCTGTGTCCAACAGAATTAATAGAATGTATCTGTTTAAAAATTGTTAACTCTCTGCTTCCTCTCTGCAGATGTTCTAGACGGGTCTATATCACACAGTCAAAGTTCCGTAACTTCGACTACCATATGTACGAACACATATGTCCGAAGTTACAGAACTTCGACTATGTGTAAAAAATTTTAAAAGAAAGGAAAACAAAATAAAAGGTTGTATGCAGGGGGGGCAAGCCCCCTGCACCCTCCCACACCTGCTCTATAAATATACCAACTCCGAGGTCACGCTACAGTGCAGTAAAGGCAAAATTCCCTTTACTGCACTGCAGCGTGACCTCTGAGTTGGTATATTTAAAGAGCGGGGGGTGTGAGGGGAGCAACTTCCCACATGGGGGATTGCAGGGGGGCTTGCCCCCATCTTACAATCCTCAGGTAAGTTATTTTTGTTTTTAGGTTTTTTTTTTTTTTTTACAATTGAAGTATGCCAACTTCTAACTTATGGTTTTGAAGATATCACATTCGAAGTTGTCATACTTTGACTAAGTGATATAGACCTGTTCTAGACCTGCATGTGCTGGGGAATGTTGTTAACCACCACAAAACATTGCTAAGTGGTGTTGCTTGATGGAAAGCAAAAACTGCAACAATGTATCTTTTTTTGACATGTAGAATGTCTGTGTCCTGTCTTCAGGTGATCTATCTGCTTCCTGTGTGGGCCAGTAGTTCAGGTTTGCACACTGCTAAGTGTTAGCACAAACAGGATAAAGAACGCTAATCCTGTTTTTGCCTTGTGATCAGTGTTTATTAGGTGCCATCTTTAAAAGACAAAGATGGGACTTGAACTATGTTGCACCGAGAGTATATGCTGTGTGGATCAATGGGTTTAACAGATGTGCTACATACACAAGTGATTCAGAGGTGTAGTTGATGCATTGGTCATCCAATCCAACAAGTACTTTACATGACATTTATTGTGTTTCTCCACTTCTCTTGTTTTTGCTAAGTCATGTACCATGCAAATACTGCACATAAAAAAGGATGAGAGAGTGAGAGAGAGAGAAAAGGTAAATTAGGAGAAAGGAAGAAAATGAATCTATTAACTAGACAACACTACAAAATGTATGTTAGTACACATGAAATATATTTAAAGGGGGCTGGATTTGAACTCTCAATCCAAGGAACCTTCAAAACTCAGTATGAGTGTTCTACCCCTCTTTGTCACAGAAAGTGTTTTGCAGCAAAGAATGAAAATCATTGTGCATACAAGCAAATGCAATATCATCCACAGTATTAACAAAACATATAACAGTTGTACACTTCTGAGTTGTTTGTACATGCATTAATGTCAGATGTAGTGTGCTGAGTGATCACGCAACCATTTATGACTATTGCTTGCAGAAATGCAGCTCTGCCTTATCTCTCTCTATCTGACCAGTAATCTGAGACATGCAGTCTGTAAGGCATTTTGTATCATTGTCTTTAAAATATGTAAGGATATTAAATGGCAAAAATACACACTTATCAACAAATGCAGGGGAGGTTGGATGTTGCTGAACAGAAACTGCGAAATGTGTGCTGCTTACTCACATTTCAAACCTTGAAACAATTACTTCTGCACTTTGTGAGTGTAACCTAGCCCAGTAGAGGTAAGGGAGTCTGAACTGCTGTTGTGTTTAGCTTTTCCTTGCCAGTAATCATTCATAGTTGCAATCCCTTAACAGAAAACACTGAGGGGTGCCTGCAGTATGTTTACATCTACACGGAGCCAAGAATTTGGGATTCAGCAATTCTAATGAGTTCACACCTCACTTGCATCTTCAACGTGGTCCCAGGTCTGAATCTACACTATAAAAAGGGAATCATGTAGCTAGGTAACCTGAAGGTGAGGCAACTTGTTTATGTGGATAATACAGAAGAAGATTGCTAATACTTTGGATTTATCTGCACAGAACACTACTGATCTTGATAAAGTATGATTGCATTCTTCAGTTATATACCACATATGCCCATATGCCACTAAGAATATATATATATATATATATATATATATATATATATATATATATATATATATATACATTAGCAAATGGTACTTTTATCTATATGCACTTCTTACAAGTTTACTGATGCCAAAGACATATTTGTTAGGGCATTTTATTTTCTCAGATGCAAAGCCTTATTAACTTTCATCATAAGTGCTAATGATACAATTGTTTTTTTTCTATACATGCTTCTGTTGTTATTTCACTGAAATGTAAATGTCCTATTTTATCAATGACACAGGGGTGTTAGCCTTCTAAGATCTCCCATTGACACTTCTAGGGGCGTGCTGGACGCAGGTACAGGTGATTGGCATTTGCGTAAAATTTAATGTTCTGTGGTAAATGTGTGTGCATGTTTTTTGGGACAATTTATTCGATAGCACTTTTATTAATTCACTCCTTTTTGTTTGTTAGCAAAATGTGCCATTTGCTTGTTGTTTTGGGCCGGAGGGAGCCAAGTTCCATTTCTGTATTGGTACAAACAAAATGTATTTGTATGGAGATTTGCTTTCTATTGTTACTCTCCTTATGTTGGATCCAACCTTGCTTTCTGCATGACTGTAATATGTTACAACCACATAAATCTATTTTTATGTTTGAATATCTTGACTGTTTTTTTTGTTTCTCCAGTAGGTAATATTTAAAAACTATTTTTATGTGTTATATCTAAGCAGGACTTTTATTTATGTGATACTTATGTTTAGTATCCTTCTTTTGTATTTTATGTCACCTAGGACTATGGCACTCATGTGCCCTAATCCCTGAACCCCCCCCCTTTCTGACCATCAGAATGAAGTAATTGCCTAAGCATTTAGGCAACATGGTGCCTTTGTGCTTGAGAGATGGTGTGGGGATATGTCTGACAGAGTGAACATTTGGCAGCAGATAGTGGCTGATGTAAACAACCTTGGTGACAATAGCAGAACATATGCATCACAGGGCCACTGACAAAATTTCATCAGCCCAGACGACAGCACATGCAGTGGCCTGTCGACAAATGGCAACCAGGGGAGAGTTGCTACAGACCCACCACTGACACTAAATGAAGAGTTCCTTTCCACTGTCAGGGATCCAAAGAGATCAGTGAAAAGTGCACAGGAGAGTGTGATTGATGTTGGTGTTGCTGTTTCAGATAGGACAAGTATGTCCCAGAAGGAGATTCCTGGTAGGCTTACTTATCTTAATTGTTAAATATTTCTTGTATAGTAAAATACTGACAAGCAATACTTAAGTTTTGTTTAACATAAACATTTTTTTGGCTGGGGACTAGTTATAGATTGATACAGATACAGATAGGAACACATTCTAGTTTATTACATATGGGCTTGGGGTAGATGTGTCATCCAAGTTTTATTAAAATTATCTTTAATGGACATATATAGAACCAAAAGTTTTAACCCCCTGTGTTACTGTTAATTGTTAATTGTGATGATGGTGTCCTTACCTTTTGCTTAACTTCTTCCATGACCATCCTCCTTTGGAACTCGGGAGTCATCTGCATATGGTAAGCCAAACATTTTTATTTCAGTACTGCAGAGCATCTGACAGAAGTAAGCATTTATCCATATGTATAAGGTGGGTGTCAGGAGTGTGTGTGTTTATTGCTGTACTTTCTGTAATAGTGGCACTAGTGTTAGTTTATTACCATATATTAAATTGCAGTAGTATAGGTATTAATTTCTTTCCAGTGTTTGTTGTTTATTATCACAGGTGATCTTGTCAGTGGAAGTGTAGGACTCTTACCACCTGATTTCAGATTATTGGCAGACTATGATAACGATGGTGGCAAACAGAGCCACAATCGGGCGTGCAGAGGTTGAATTTGACACTGAGATTGACATTCATCCATCCCTGTAATTCCATTGGACACAGTCAGTAGGCATACAAAAAAAAAGGTTCCAGTGAGACCTCAGATTTTGGGGAGGTGAGACACTTGATCAGGGTAGTGTGGTAACTGCAGCTTCAGTGCCTATTGACTTTGGCCATAGTCAAAGTGTGGGTGAGGTGCCACACAGCAGTGTTGTTAGAGGTATTTGGTGGAGGCCTGTTGTCCATCCTCCACCTAATACAGAGCAAAGGAAATTCCAGGCTGTCACAGAGTCAGAGCAACTAACTTTAATAAAGAACTGGTAAGCACTTTCACAGTGTATGATACTGCTTCATCAGAGCATAGTAAAAATATCAAAGCAGGCAAATGTTTAAATACAAGGCAACCCTATAAAATACAGACATTAAAATCACATGACAATTTAAAAAGCATATTTGCAGTAATTATGTCACCTCTACGTGCACCCATAAAAACACCTTAAACTGCCAAGCCCCAACTCAATGTTGTAGTGTGCATGACTTTAAAACAGGTTTTAAATATAGGCTGTCATTTAAAACTGGTTTTACAAATGCTTTTAATAGTAAAATCCACCTTTGTTCAGCACATTCATTTTTAATCTTTAAGGTGGTGGTGCTGTGGTAGCGTTTGTCGCCTCACAGTAAGACATTGTCCTGCTAGATTCTCAGCTAGAGCGTCTTCTGTGTGGAGACATGCATGAATGGGTGTACCTTCATTGAAGGTTGTGCGTCAGGGCTGGCAACTCGGCACTTAAAAATCTACTGCCAATCATTAGTGGACCAGAGTTCCGCTGTGGCGACCCCTAACCGGGAAAAGCCAAAAGACACAACAACATATCATCTTCCATATCACTTTCATAAATGCCCAGTACAAAAAAATGTAAACGTGCTGTGAATCATAATTTTTAATGTGTTTTGCTAAAGCATTAATCTACATTTAGATATGTCATTCAGATGTTCCAAAATCCTATCTTTAAATGCTCGGTTTGTCTTACCTATATAAAATGCATTACACAATGAAAATCCTGCATAATAAACAACATTCTTACTTCTACACTTAGTACAAAAAAATCTAAAGCAATCTCAGTACCAGTAACATTATGTACATAAGAAGTACAAGACAAAATATAATTGCAAGCAGAGCATGAACCACATTTGAATGTACCCTTAGGCTGTGAATACATATGTATTTTAGAATGTGAATGTCTAAAACACAATTGCTGTTTTAAGCAATGATTATTTCTAAAGCTAACTCTACATTGAATGTCAATAATCTTTCTAATACCTGGATCAGCCAACAAGATTGACCAATGTTTCCTAAAGGTATCACATACATTATTCACATAATTTGAAAATGTAAGGAACGGGTGTGTTCCTAACTATATCAGCTGTTCTCACTACAGAGGACTGACCCTCCTCTGTGCTCCTGGAAAAATAGGGTCCCCCCTCCCATCCCTGGTTCTTAACAATTCGTCAGTACACAAATCTTTCTCTCTAACACTATAGCCCCTTTCTAGAAACTTAGTTTTTAGTCTAGAAAAAAAACTTTATGAAGTTCAGCATCATCATCATGGAGTCTCATAGCTCTAAAAAGTTGTCCTCTCAACACATTCCTGCTGATACAGGCAGGATGCATACTTGATCTATGTAATAAAGTGTTCCTTTTAACTTCTTTTCTATACATCCTATGGGACAGAAATGTAATCTACAGATGCCACCAGTACTCCAGTTGGAGGTGATATCTAAATGGGCATATGTTAGGCCGATGGATGATCTATATGATAAGATGCATACTTTTCTTGTCATGTGACCTCCTGGTCTGTGGCACTAACCACAGTGCAGTAATGTGCCAACACCGCTGCATGTCAAGCATCATTTAGTAGTGGGCATGCTATATGAGCAGGTTGAACTCGGCATCTATTTATAAATGTGCAATATGTGGATCCCATGAAAGTAGGTGGGCATACCAGCATATGTACAGATGTATCAGGCAGTATATAGTAGTCTTACATATGTGTATTCTATTAACTTTTTTAAAATCATAGCTGTGGGTAATATAGTACTGCTATAATATCCAAAACATAATAGACACCATACTCAACCTTGCTTTTGAAGAGATGCTGCATTCTCCCCGATACAAGAGTGTTTTGTTCTCTGTAATCCACTCATGGGCTGAAATATTAACAAGAAATACAAGTATCATGAATAAAATGTCTTACATGAGCCCTTTTAACTATATCTAAAGTAATATGACACTGCCCTGCATCTCAGGTGCACCCTCGCTGATGATGTGCATCTTTAGGTATTTCTTCTTGCCCTTGGCAAAGATGATCAAGGAGACATCTCTTTTGGTCACTATACTGGTGCCTGCACTAGTCACCATGGGGGTTGATGCCAGTACCACCAGTCAACACCCTAGCAAGTATGTGACTGGCCTCCAGTTTATACTGAGGACCCTGTAAAGAGTACCACCAGCAAATACATCCAGTGGTTTCTGTACATCAAGCACAGGAATATTATTCTCTCTGTTCAGCATCACCTGGAGCTCTGCCCACCTCAGTGCCTTCAGTAGCCATAGCCATGTTGCAGGTCACAATGCACAGACAAATGGTAGTCTTCTTGTGTCCACGCATAATGCTGCTGGCTGCTGTCAATCCATGAGGTACAGCCCTGTGCACCTTGTTAATGTGACAAGTTGTGGTGCCACCATAATGTACCATGAATATATTAGGCATAGCAGGATGGTATTCGGGTGCAAATGATGGTATGCAAAAAGTGTAAGAGTAGTACAGTACCTACATGTGTTTCCATTTCTGCAACTTAGTACTTTTACAGACCATTATGTTGCAACAGGTATCCCCATGTCTCTGTCAGTTGTTGGCCTCAGCCTACTGTTAGGCTGCAACCCCCACACACACACACGCACATATACTAAAGACAGGGATCATATATCAGTTAAGTTGACATTTATTATGTTTGTCATTAGCAGAGTGATTGTCAGACAATGGCTTGTGACTACAGACACAGAAGACACATGATCTTGTCCAGATATCACTTTGTTTCTACATGTTTTCCTTTATAGGGTCATGCAGCACTTTACCAAGTGTCAGAGCAACACACAGAAGCATACCATAATGACTGCTGCCACGTGACTGGTAGTTGAACAGCTGGTTTGTGTCACACCAGAGGTATATAATGTCAGTCATGTGAGTATTGGGCATATTGCTCTGTTGCTGAGGTAGGGGTATATTGTGTATGATATGCCACCAACTTACCCATATATTTTTTTAAATGATATCTTGTTGCAGGGCATCCATTAACATGGTCAGCAGATGCTTCAAAATGAGAGATCTGACTAGGCCTTCCATGGTTGTGTCTCTTGTGCCAATTTACAGCAGACCAATGCAGTCAATGGCCAAAATGCGACATGCAACCATGTTTGGAGAAAGGTCACTAACATGATTCACGTGTGAGGCAAGGCAATCCACCTAGCACAGTGTCAGAGAGCCATGGGTCAGGGTCCATCAAGAGGCTTTTATGATTAGCAGTCATGGAGGAGGTCCTGGCATCTCTGTCTGGGGTATCCAGGCAGTTCCATTATCTATGGTGAAGTACCTGACTGGTGCTGAACTGCACAGCACACTTCAAATATCATTTAGCAATGCCCCAGGTAGGTATCTTATAGCATCTGTTATTATCTGTACTATCCCCCCTTGGCACAGAGGGTCATACAGCTAATGAGTATAGCATCATTGCTGTTTCAGGAACATTGAGACTCATGTACATCATCAGTCTGATCAAATTATGTTAATGATAAATTTCACATAGTACTCTGTTATGTAGGTTTACCTACACAGGATTGTGGGTATTGGTGAAGATTGAATTCATACTATTGGCTGTGCTTTTTACAGGAGCTGTGTTGTCCAGCTCCTCCACTATGGATATAGGCATACCCGATGTCAGGGAACTGTATGTGTTTGAAGAAGGCAACCAAATCCTGGCACAGTTAGTGTGTGTGTGTCTGGGGGGGGGGGGTCAGAGTAGCAGTTGTAGACACAGGTAATGTGATGCTATTCCCCCTCTCTGCCTTTTCCATGTGCCTGTGTAACCCATGCCCTCAGTCTCAGAATGCCACACTAGGAAAAGACGTGGTCAACACATTGACATAGGGAGAAACATCATCTACAGGGTAAAGTCATTGATGATTACTGCCAGCTCATTAATCGAGCAGAGACCAGCAGAGGTCAGCATACCTTTGGCCAGGCATGCCATTTATACAGACCTCCTCTAGATCTCACTGTATTTACGGCCACTATTCAGCATTTATGCAGCACCATTATACAGGGACAGCCAAACACCAATGCAGTCATAGCAGAGTGGGTCAGGGTTGTATGTGGTGTTTGTAATGAGCCTTGGGAAGTCCTGGCCTACTGATATAATATTATGGAGAGTAGGCATAGGGAATTTGTATGCTGCAGATGTTACTTTGTTGCTACCCATTATGGCCACTTTTCTTCTCATGGCCAGTGCACCTTCACCTTTTTATAGGGAAGCCCACCACATGATGGCAAGCATGGTCTGTGTGGGGAAGCCCATCACATGGTGGTGAGCTTGGTCTGTGTTTTCTTGCTGATAAGAACCATAGCACATCAGACCATTCATGTTCATTGCTCACTCCATCCTTTGTGTGTACTGCAGCTCTTGCATTTGACCTTCCCAGAAGTGCACTTGTGGATGGAGATGCACATACTCGGCACAAAGATCTGTTGTGGGTGTGTGGGTGACCTTGACCTGTCTGATCTGCACAGCCTGTTGAAGATGGGTTCATACTCACACACACACACACATGTGCACACACACACACACACACACACACACACACACACACACACACACACACACACACACACACACACACACACACACACACAGACATGCATGACCATGCACTCACACATTCTCACACACAGACATATCAGCTTCCATCAACACTGTCCAAGTGGCAAGGCAATGGGGATTCCACCCTATCCATCATCATCACATAATCAGTATTATTTAGTGTGAGAGGACTCCAATTTTTTTTTGTTTAATATCTTCTTATTTTTCTTCCATATACATGTTAATATTTCACTCCCCCCCATTTATATTTCTTCTTCTACATTTTCTTCTTCACGTAGCTCACCTTCTCCCTAGCCTCAATCTTCCTTTTCTTTTTCATTATTTAATGTTCTTAACAATCTATCCATGTGTCCTTTTTTACAGAAACTGCTCTCTGGTATGAACTTTTTTCTGTATGTTGTTTCGCCCCACACTTGTTACATTGTACCTTGTCACAATCATTAATTAAATAAGAAAAGTCCCGAGAAAACAAACAAACAAACATGATTTAAGTTGGCCAGCATATATTATTTTTCCCTCCATAAAATTAGTACTTGGCAAGAGTTTCACCATGTTTTTTTTTTCTTTCATAATTCAAAACAACTTCCACCCTCCACCCTCCATTTGATACATTTCTCTCATCTCTAATGTTTACAATACTATCAACAGTTTCACACAGAACATGCATGCATTTTTAGCATCATCTTTTTTTTTAAGCTTAAGTTACTATCAGAAAAGAAATAATCATGCCATGGATAAATATGCTTTTTGTTACACATTTGCAGTCCATCAGTTTCAAATGTTAAGTCACAGAAATTCTCTGTACTAATAAGTATAAAAGACCAAATGTTTTGAGTTTTAATGCCTACAACAGCTGCCAAATTGTCCTGTACAAAATATCTGTATATAACAGTCCCCCAGATTCATGAATCCTCCTTGTAAGACTAAATAAGTCTTACTCAGAGACTGCAGTTGAATGGTATGACATCAGCGTGCCCTGAATATTCATGAGGGCATGCTGACTCCACTCCAAGTCTAACATGGACTGTGCAGGAAATCAGGGGGCGTGTCCGACTGCCAAGCAGTCTAAAATTCCACGCTCCTGCAAATGTCTGAAATGTAAAATGTCAACACACAAGAGCGAGTCCGCTCAAATGTCCACATACCCAACACCACACTTCCTGACATTGTAAACCCCAGCACAGTTATAAAAAGTAAAACAGTAATTTTTTTTTTCTAATACCCGCTATAGCTGCCCGTATTTGCGCGTATGTGCGCGGTGTTCCATTGCTTAGCTGCAGTTAGCAATCTCGACATGGAAGAGCATAATAAGGAATGTTTATGCAAATTATGTCAAATAGCAATAGCGTAGTGGTAGACCCTTCGCACAAAGAGAAGGCATTCATGGTTCGAGTCCCACCACTCCCCTTCCTATTTTATGTTCTAAATTAGTATATGAAATAATTCCTGACATGTATGATTAAAATTTTACTAAAAAGCATTGAAATGGCCTATGTATCAGTGAACAAAATGTATATTTATAAAGTATCCTGACATATAATTGCCCACAGTTAAGCAACACTTTACCCAGTGAAATATAGTTGCCCGTAGTTAAGCAACGGTTTACCTAGCGCAATATAGTTGCCTGTAGTTAAGCATAATATGTCTTGAATATGTCTGCCATATGCACTGTAATATCAAATAAAGAAAATGTAGGGTTCTGTACAAATTTAACTGAAAATGTCATGTGAACACATCCAGATATGTAGATAAGGAAATATAAATAAAATCAATAAATATGTAGCAGTAACATCTGCATCTTGGACAGTTAGTATGTCAGATATAGGTCAGGTATATAATGAACTAGCTAAACCCATTACACAACCTAATGCATGTTGGCAAGTGTAATAATACATGTAGGGGATATACACCTGCAGTCAATAGGAATGTAGTGTAGATTAAAAGTACTTATAAGATGTTAATTGAGGTTTCTTTCTACACCCTACTGTATGTGCATAAACAATGCAATTCCACATCTCAGTGGGTATGTGTAATCTCAAAACATGTGTTGGGACATATGTCCTATTGTTCTATAAATATCTGCATTCACTTTGATGCGTGTGCCCTGTTCAAACACCACAATCATGGTGGCCTGTTGCCACTAATCATCCCTGCATGCTGTTGGAATGTCCACTGTCATTCAATATATGCATGTGTTATGCTTGCTGTTCAACTGTTGGAACCTTGGTGTGTTTGGTTAATGGGAATATTACTGCATACTGTTACAACTAACTTGGAATGCTGTTGTTTATGTTGTAATTAAACACACCTAATCACAGAACGTATGGGAAGGCCGGGCCCAGCAGACCCACCTGTCCCTCCTCAGCTGGCGAGTGCTCCTGGCACCAGCAGGTCCAGTGCCCAGCCTGGGCTTCCCTCTTCCATTGGTCATGTGCCACCTTCAGGTAGAAGTGCTGCAGGGGATGGGGCTCATCCCCCCTTGCAAGCGTGGGTGGAGAAGGGCCACCTGTCACCCTTCAAAGGGTCTGGGCTGTGGTGCATAGGGAGATTCAGCATTCAGTCACTGATCCCCTACGCCAGCTCGAGGCGTGAGTGACACATCTCATGGGTGAGCCTGCCCATCCTATGCAGCCCCCAGCACAACCACCCTCGGGGCTGTGAAGGTGCAGTGGTGACTGCCCATTGGGTGGGGATCTCAGTTCTACTGTTACCATCTGTGGGCTCATGGGCTTGCGATTTCCAAACATCCGTCCCCATCAATTGTGTTCACCCACCCCATGTGTCATACACTGCCCCTGTATGCGTCTTGTTTGTCTTGTCTTTTTACCTCCCTAACCTACCTCCCCAAATATACCTACTTCCTCTACCTCACGTTCCACTCACACCTGAAAAAAAAGGGCAATCTGTACCCACAAAAAAATTATGCCCCATACATAGCTGCCCATTTCGCACACATGTCAGCTGGACATGTAAACTGATAATTATAATTGGCAGTACAACATACTTTGTTGTCCTCATCCCTCTCCCAGGGGTGGAAGGTTTCAAATTTCACTCCAAATTTATTGCATATGCACAGCTGTTGCTGGTAAAGAAATGGGCAGCTATGGACCTTTCCTACACTTGTCCTGCACATTCCGAGCTTGTTTTCCTACTGTCTTTCCCTTTTTGTGCCCCCTTTTTCATCACTTTCCTATCTCCCCATTTTCTTTTCTTTCAAAGAAATTAGCACGGGGTTAGCGGGAGTAAGCACTTTTAAGCAGTAGTAAGCGGGTTTAAGCGAGTGTGCGCATATGTGCGCTTAGCTAAGCATTGCTAAGCATCGCGCAAACCCATTCAAACCAGCTTATAACTGCTTAAAAGTGCCTTAGTCACTCTGCATGGCAGGGCCCTTGTTCTGCTGAGCAGCAAAATAAAACACTTTTGTCAGTCTTGAACCCCAGACCTTGGACACACTAGACTGCATGAAGTTCCACTAAGCCACAGCAGATATACAATAACTTGCTGCTGAAATAAATATATCATGCATTACAATGAGTGAATGTAAAGGAAAAATAGGAAGGTCATAAAACAAACTTGTTCTGTGGATCTTTACCAGCAATTGTTGTGGGATTGCATTACATGAGTGTGATATGAGAAGCAGCAATTCTAGCAGCAAATAATGTTACATAGGCACTTTGCAACCCCCACACAGTATCATAGCAGGACAAACACTGGCATATCTGATTAGGGCAGAGGCCATACTTCCTAACTGTGACTACTTTTCAGGGATGTCCCTGATTGTGAAACATATTTTAGCTGTCTCCCTCTGAATCCCTCTGAAATGTACTGATGTCAGTCAGAAATGTGGGGTATTACACAATGAATACTGACAATAATAACAGTAGACACTGCTTGTACTTCATAAAAGGTGTACTAATCCATATGCACTGCTTTACTCAAATCTACACTTACTGTCTCTATAATGTGTAAGGTGTACCATACTTTTAACTACCTATCCCTGACTCCATGCAAAGATGTATCTGAGTGTTTCATAGGCCTGGCAGAGGCACAAACACACAGGCATATCAGCTGTTCTGCTGTTACACACTCTGCAAATAGCTTTGGTAGGACTTCCACAAGCATACCCTTATGTAGGAGTACAACACAGAAATCCCAAAGGATGTAGCCATGTACTGGTAGCAACTGACTGTAACAATGCCATTGTATAAGTGCTGAAAACACCTGTGGGTTGCACAGACAAAGAATAACAGTGTAACATCTGGCTACCATCTGGATAGGTTCACAGTTGGGAACTATGCAGACAGACCACCTGCCTTGATATACTAACAAGTACACACCAATTTTTTATGTCTAGTAAGATAACATTCACACAATAGTACATAATGCTCTCTGTATGTCAGCACCCCCCCCCACTCACAATTAAAATATACTTGTGTGTTCAGGGTCTACCAAGAATGTAGGTAGGCATACTCAGTACTGGAATTGTCCAGTTGTCATGAGAACCCTGTGCTAATAAAAAACACAAACCCTGCAGAAGTGAGTACATTAATATTCACAGTATAACAGTTCACAAACAGTTCATGTGCCAAAATAATACTTCTCAATAACTACTTTTGTATGGCAGTTAATTATATGAGTAGAAAAGAAACTACATAGTCACATATATCTGGTGTAAGTATTTGTAGGGGTGAGATAAACTCTACACTGATAGCTCTGTACTGGAAGTGGCAACAGTCAGGTCTGAGTACAACATGTACATCACTGTCTACACCTTTAGCTTCAGATATAAGAAGTATACCAACCTTCTGACTTTTACAACAGTAACAAACAAGCATGGGCACCACTCTGGAAATATGAAAGGGCTATGTCTACATACCTTAGCAATTTATAGCATTAGGTTGCTATGACAGTGAGTACTGCAATTACCACACAGCAGGCTGTATGCATCTACCAAATGCTGGGCACCAATTGGTGCAGAGGGCATCACATGCACATGTGCAGATACCTGTAAAAGCAGACTGTACTTGCTATCCCCACATGCAATCATTATATTGCACATGTCAGAGACTATATAACTCCTGGAGAGTAGTGAGAAAAAATTATTACTTAATAAAAAAATATTTAATTAAGTAAAAAAAATATATACTTAATTACTAACCAAAAATATTAATTAAGAAAAAAATAATTAATAACCAAAAATAAAACTGAAGTAAAAAAAAACTTTACTTAATAAATAAAAAAAATAAATAAATAAAAAAGTTGTCAAAGCATACACAGATATGTAGTTACCGGCAAGTAGTAGATGTTTATGAATAGTACTGTACATACTCTGAACATGCATATGTGGCAGCAGTAGGTATCTATGCACTGATGCCATGCATAACTACTGCCATGGACAAATTAGTGTGTAGCTGTGCAGTGGGACATAACTGTGACATATGTAGCTCAGCATTATGTCAAACATCTGATCACGTTATCTATGTTCTGTACAGTACTGTGTATAATGGCAGTTTGGGGGAGTAGTGCAAACACCTATATAAACTTGGATGTGACAGAGTAAGACATGCATGGTAGTCATATAATGTGTAGCTTAGCATTGGCAACTGCTGTACCAGGCTAGTATAGTAATGTAGCATTTGCAGCTATATATACTCCCTGTACTATTACTGTATGCACACATGTGACAACTGCCCATGTTGTAACAAGGCCCAACAGGTCATCTGTGAGATGTACGGACTTACAACAGTGTGGACTTTGTGTATGTATGGCACACACATATGGAGAGATATTTATGTGCCCGATATATTAGCATCTTAACATGTGCATAGAGCAAGGGACATACTGCAACTGTTTGTGAAGGGTGGACATTTATATGTTGGTACAGGTTGTTATGTGCATATTTATATGTAGGTTGTAGTGTGTGGCAAACAAGACAGCATACAGTGCTGGCATATGACATATGGTGTTTAAACACTGTGGGTATGATTTGTTAGGTTTTTAGTCTTCCAGACAGGGAGTCCTGCTAAAGATACATGGGCTTAGAATACCTCCCATGCATTCTGCACAAGACTGTGCAATATCATTACATAGCTGTATCCCTCTCAACCTTTGCATAATTGATATTCCCACCTTGAAAGGTGGACTGTATATGTGCCTATATGTATATCTATGTGTACACCAATGGATGTTCATATGTACGCTCAAGCTCAATGTTGTAAATGTATTGCCATTCCTTTTGTTAAAAACCCTGTACCCATGAACTACCACATAGGTGGTAGTCTACTCAACACCAAAAGTGTGATAAGAGACTACAGGACACAGGTGGACAGTAGTGTCCCTTTTGATAATCACAGTGCCACACTAGTCATGTAAACTGTGTACGGTCCACATGTCATCAGAAAAGGTGTGTCATCCATGGAAAAAGAGGTCAGTGTTCCACTCTACTCATCAGTTATAACACCCATCATAGAGTACAAAGGCCCTGTTGGTATGTACCTCAGAAGACATCTACAGCAACTGTAGACACCAGACACATACCTCACAAAGAGTATTACCAGAATCAAACAGATGCCCTATGCAGACTGTCTTACAAAACCACAGCTACACTGTGTCGCATACCGCCTACCCAGAGGCATCATCTGCCTAACATACAAAGCTATGCCAAACCCACAGGGGTTGGACATGCTCTATATAAACAGATTAAAATCCATACAAGCTACACACTGTACTGATCTAAACCTTGTAACATCAAAAAGCAGAACATGCTGGAATGGTACATTATCATCTCAGACACATACTGTACTCTAGAACTAACTACCTATCAATAGCAAGTTAAGGTCATCATTAGCAGTTGTCATGAATAATCATGATGATTGGATGTGAGATAGGAAACACAACCCGGGAATCACCTCTGTGGCTCTGCATGACAGGGGCACATGAACCTAAATTACATGGGTGTTGAAGGGCAGGGTACCATATGGCTAGGCGTCCATAGGCCCTACGGCTAATAGCCTATTAGCTACCTAGGACCCGATACACACATGCATGTACTTGTTGCATTACTTGCTATGTGAGGTTGACTGAGTGTGATGGTGAATGTGTAGATGAATGTGTCAAAGTTGTGTATATGTGTGATAGCCTAGTGGGAAACTGTTTTATCATGGTATGTAGTGTTGTAGCTCTGATCCCAGCAAAAGGTATGTATGCTATTGCTAGGCAGGAAAAGCAGTATGGCATACTGTGTGACGTAGTCCTATGGTGTTGACTGGAGTATGCCATTGTAGGCTAAAGCAGTACATGTATGCATATTGATTCTTAATGCTAGTGAATACAAATCCCATATGAACTGTAGTACTACCTGAAGCTGTAGACCTAAACAGCACAGTATGGTGTATATCCACATTGCTTGGAAACACTGTTTTGTTTGTTACCTGTAGTCCTCACACATTACATACCTCAGGCATGAGGTTTTGTAAGTGCTGACACACAGTACTGTATGCTACGCAGGTAACACTCATCTGGGTTACCATACCTTTGTGTCTTGTAGGTATGTCTGATGTGTGTGTGGGTATGCCTGTAACATGGCCTCGGTGGTATGTGTGTCACAGGATATAAGTGCATATCTAGCAACATGTATAGTGTAGTACAGCAGTATGCCACCTATATTGATGAATGTGCACATATGTTACTGAGGGGTTTGCTATCAACAAGTAGCGTGGTGTACTGGTAGTACTGTAACTGTACTTTACATTCATTTCAATGGATGACAAATGTATGCATTAGCTTCATATATACCTCCTGTGGCTAGGTGGTGCATTGTGTCACATACAGTGTGCCATGTACTGTTGTATAGTCTTACATACTGGTTTCACTTTGTTGCTGTACAGAACACGGTTTGGTATATAGTATGTGCCAGGCACTGTCAGGCAGTTGTGGGCTGAGCAGTGATATGTGGTATTAAAAGTGTGCATCTACTGACAGCCAATAGGTTGCTATATATGGCATTTCATTGATGTCTGTACTTTAGAATGTTAAGTGTGCCACATGACTTGCTCACAATTGTTGTTTTATTGTCTTCCAGGGACATGTCTCACAATAGAAAACCTGCATATTCCCCTGAGGAGGAGGAAGTCATCCTAGATGCCCTAATACAACATCACAACCTGCTGCTCTCCAGAACCAGCCAAGACCAGCATGGGCGCACTGCACTGTGGCAGGATGTTGTCCGTCGGGTGAATGATGTAGGCACTTATGAGCAGGTACACCATCACTGCAGTGATTTAATCAGACATGTCCGGCAGCATGATTCCGATGTCTACAGACAACAGCTTGCCACAGGTGGTGGTACATCAACACATCCACCCCTCACCAGAGTGGAAGAGCGGCTCCTCAGCATGGTGGTTCCTGGCCAACAAGTAAAACAGACATGTGTCATCATGGAGGCCGGAGTCACCCAGCACGTCGACTCAGAGCGTGCAGGTAACATGGCATATCTATAGACTACTGTTAGCTCAATTGTTAGAACATGCATTTATCAGATGTGTACTGTGTATTCAGAAGATGTGGAGCCTGGTGTCATGCAATACTGATAATTTGGAACATAATCTGTATGCCTGTGACTGTCACCTGTTGTACTACTGTAAAATTGCAAACACACAGCAGCAATGCCATAGTTGACACTGACAAACTGTCTCATATCCTTGTAGGTCCCTCTGGTGAGATAGCAAGACAGCAGACCCATGCTGGTGAGTGTTCTACATTTAATACAGCATATAACATGTGCATGTTATAGGAGAGTTGTAGGCCAGATACACATGTAAAACACCTACACATAATGCATGCTCTGCATGTTCTCTGTGGGACTATACACATCCCAGTAACATGAGTAGCTGTCTCAAACACATGCAATACGCACAGCATCCCAACCATATGTGGTACACTCTAGTGGACATTGTATAGGCAGAGTCAATACACATGCACACAACATACACCACTTTGTCATATGCAGTAAGTGTCAATATTATACACATGGCATATGTAGACACCTGCTGTAAGGTCATACACCGGTATCCCAAATGTCATCAACACAGCACACATACTATACCTGAGGGGTAGAGGCCTATCATGAGGTGGTGTGACACGCTTCAATACACAATACATTCATGTTAGGCAATACTCCCTATTGAACACCTTACATACCCATGTAACAACTGGCTGTGAAATGGTTAATGTAGCCAAAGTGGTGCAGGTCAGGTACAGCAAGATAGTTGCCAGTGTGGCATACATTAGTGGCCTTGAGTGACCACATGATGCTGCCTGATGATGGCTCATGGTACTACACTACATCCAGTTACAGTAACTATAGTACTACACATAGCATTTATTGCTATACACCTGACAGTTGTGTGCATCTGGCCATGGTATGTATACCTATGAGTGAGGGTGCACAGGACAATGGAAAGCGTTTTAGACTTGCACAGCAATGTTGTGTCCAACACATTATGCTCCAGGGTGAGGCCAATCATTGAACAACACACATGCATCAAAGACATGTATACTGTTATCAACAAGGACTCTCTACACTCACACTGCATGCTGTTGAGCAACACACATCCTGCATGCTGACACGTGTCATAGGACTCTTTGGCTTGTGATACTGTACTCCACAATCAACCACTAATGAGTATGTTCTGTATTGCTTTTGGTGTGTGTGTGTGTGTGTGTGTGTGTGTGTGTGTGTGTGTGTGTGTGTGTCTACTTGACTGAGTAGTGTATTTGTGTGCATGTGTGCATGTGTTCATGTGTTCATGTGTGCATGTGTGCATGTGTGCATGTGTTCACGTGTTCATGTGTGCATGTGTTCATGTGTGCATGTGTGCATGTGTTCATGTGTGCTAACATCCTGTACAGATTGTAAAGTGTGTTTACTGTCTCCCTCTCACAGGTGCTGAGGTATTGTTGGATGAGTGCAACAAGGAACCTGAAGTCACTGCCACAAATAGTGGACATGATGATACATGTGTTGTGGCACAGGCAGGTTTGACAGGGTCTGTCGCTGGTCTGCCAATCGACAGTACACAGCTTTCCACCCCATCTATGCGCACACTGCCAATACATCCCTCAACACCAAAGGCCTTAGTTGAGGAACAGCATACAGTAGGCATTGACCAGCATAGTGTGGTATCTATGGCACATGCAACTCCACACAGCAGCCACTCCCAGACACCTGGAATGGTACCACATAGGCATAAGTCCAGAGGTTCTTGTGGGAGCGCTACTGGTCATAATGCCCCTGGCAGACGTGCTCACACAGGTCTCAAAACCTCAGGTATGTTCCAGGCTGTAATGCAGGCACAAGCACGTATGGAACGGTACACCAGGCAGGGACTAAGGGTGCAGAGGGCTCATAACACCGCTATCAATGACAGTATCCATGACCTTGCCGGTGCCATCCGTAATTACACCGAGGTCATTGATAGACGTTGGGGGGAGACACTAGATGTCCTCCACAATGTAATGTCCATGTGCCAGGACAGTGCAGGATGGCTGAGACGTCAGTGTGGACATATGCCAGCAACATCATTAGCTGGCAGTCATCGCAGATGAGACACAAGTCCCAGACGCTCCTGTAGGGGCAGTACCAGCCCCAGCAATGTTGGGGCTGGGCTGTCAATAGACCACCCTAGACGACCATGTGCACATGGCTGTGGCCAGTCCCAGCAGGGATATGGGACCAGTCAACATCCCTCTGCCTCTGACAATAGTACCCAGTCTGGCTTAGTACCCGATACTGTCCGTGGCACCCCTTCAAGGCACAGGTACTGTGTCCATGGCTGGAGACAGTGATCTGTAAAGCCTGGCAGGTACAGTCTGTGGCTGTCCCACAACCTCCTGTATTTGGCAGCCACAAGGTGGAACTGTGTGCATGCAGACACACACACATAAACCAAACACCTAGGGCTAACACATACACACACACATTACATCAACACTGACCCATAC
Organism: Protopterus annectens; assembly: GCF_019279795.1. Lineage (NCBI taxonomy): Eukaryota > Metazoa > Chordata > Ceratodontiformes > Protopteridae > Protopterus > Protopterus annectens. Next base: position 546,314,532 of record NC_056728.1, on the reverse strand, counting down.
TGTACTGTTGTCCCTCAGATACACACACACACACACACACACACACACACACACACACACACACACACACACACACACACACACACACACACATGTCAATTGGATGGGTCATTGTCAGGCTCTGGCAAACCAATAACACACCCTGTGCATATGATGAAACTGTGCCACCTCCTGTCATCTGTGACATTGATGCAGGAACAGGCTAACATGGTGCTGATGCTCAGGGTGACCTAATAGCAGTGTAGCAATATTAGCATGTTGTCAACAGTAAAGTGTAATGATATCCTTGTAGGTATATCTGAGCAGGCATGATGCATTAAAGCTATGATTATCAATGTAGTATTGTTTACACCAGTGTTAATTCCAAAAATGTATTGTCCGCCCATGTGCCACTTGGCTGATGTGTGTGGTACTGGCAGCATGTGTTGGTGAGTGGAAGGTACGTGTGTGATGTGTGCAGTACAGATGTGCAGGTGTACATTTGTGAACATGGTGAAGGTGCACTGTCTGCATGTATGTGCATAGTGGGCACATGGGAAGGGTGACATGCCCTGTATTACACAGTGTTAACACTTTATATTTCCTATTGGTGGCCAGTATGCATTTTACTACACATATGTAACAACTTGGGTACACGTGTGTATGACATGGTTTGACACTATGCTGTGGGTGATACTGTTAATATGGGTCATTGGTTTGCATTCTGGTAGTATACATAACCTCAACAGCCTGATTTTAACCAATCGTTAGATGATGTCTTGACAACTGACATACAGATGTAGGATACACAGTAGCATTTGAATCCTTCCGGTACTATACTATACCAGTAACCAGTGGTATTGACCACCACCCATTCCTGGGACCACTCCTGTTTGGCATGTAGCCACCCTAGGTACAAGCAAACACACTAGGGATATGTCCATCCACATTTGGTAATGCATACAGTGGCCTACAATGCATTCTCTGGATGAGACACTTATCCTCTACAAGGGTATCATACAGACAGATACCTGTTGCCCATCCCATGCTGTAAAGCTATAAGCCAACTATAGCATAGTCATCCACATTTACTATACATAGTATCCTGACAGTACCACATTGGTAGTAGCCCACAACATGTAGCAGGGGTACCGATGTGTACATGCAGCCACATGTTATGTCATCTGTCCTTTGGTATTCACATTTCCAGAGGTATGCTGCTCAGTGTATCACATAAGCAATAAGGGGTCTGTATGCATATCCACGGAGTTGTTGTACACCTATAATGAATGCCCATTATTGACAGACTGTGTTGTGTTTGAACATGTCTGTAATATACCCCGGGCATGAACCCTCACTCACACTATTCTATAGAAACTGTCATGGGTGTGTGTGACACAGATGACCTAGGCCACAGATCACTACAGTGGCTGGCCTTGTCACATACATACATATGTGACCTAAGGTCTGAGAAGCAGCACAAACTGTCAATGGTAACAAATGTATTTGTGTAGAAAGCAGGCTTCACACCTATGAACTAATTGAGGTCACATGTACATATATGTATTTGCCACACAGATACCAATTGAAGTCACATGTGCATATATGTATTTGCCACACAGATACCTGAAGTGTGCAATGCACATACTGTTGTTTTACTGATATGCCACACAGTAGTAAAAGCAAAACCTACAACACATTGACCAACAGTGTCACACACACACACATTCAGCAATTGCAGGATTCAAACCCCTACCTAGCTATGTTATGATACTAGAAAGATACGCATTAACACGACGTACTATATGCTTTACTGGAAGTTTTCAATTCCACTGCTGTATTTGTGGGATACTGACATCATCAGACTTGCCAAAGAGGAATTTACCTCTTTTAATGTGTTTTCCCAGTCTCCAAAAAGGGCACTCCTTTCAAAGGAAATCAACCTTCCCCCACCACACACACACAGCAATTGCAGGATTCTAACCCCTATCTAACTATGTTATGATACTAGAGAGATACACATTAACATGACAATACTTTATTGTGAGTTGTCATTTCCACTGCTGTATTTGTGGGATACTGACATCATCAGACTTGCCAAAGAGGAATTTGCCTCTTTTAATGTGTTTTCTCAGTCTCCAAAAAGGGCACTCCTCTCAAAGAAAATCGCACACACACCCCCCCCAACTGCAAGATTCAAACCCCTACTTAACTATGTTACGATACTAGAGAGATACGCATTAACACGACATGCTATATGCGCCACTGGGTAGTTTTCTTTCTCCTGCTATATTTGTAGGATGCTGACATCATCAGACTGGACATGGTAATGTGTGTGCACTTTGTTTTATGCAATCTCAGGAATGAACCATGTGGGTCAGCAGGTGTTAACAGCTTGAACAGGACTCCACAATTCTTAGCTTATGTGATCTATCTGTGGACAGATTGCCATTCCTTCATATGACAATACATATGTATGCACAGATTGTTGATTTTGTGGATACGACATGTGTCTGGGATGTTGATAAAGGGCTATTCAAAGTCTATGTGGGACATGTGTAGCTCCTTTCAGTGATGTATGTCCTGGGTGGCTGCCTTGCAAACAGTCTAGCAGGTTTGGGAACCATGATCTGCCCATGAACATACCAACGTTGGTAGGGTTGTGTGTTTATTGGCTTCCAATAGCTCTGTTTATGACTTCAATCATGATGGACTCCATGGCCTTGCAGATCAGACTTCATAGGCTTATAGGACTATAGTTCCCATGGTGTGTTGTGCACCAACACTTGTGGGGTGTGCCATATGTTGCTGTAACACATTCAACAGTTTCAGATCCTGTAGAGAGGGAGAGACTCAACAGACTGTTCAGGTGCAGGGTCTGTTTGTTCTTTAGTTCACTTATGACACATATAGGGACACAATGTAATCCAATTGATGCCATGTTTTCAGCTTTGGGAGGAGCTGTTTGCCCATTCTACATGTGATATCTTCTGGTATGATGATAGGGCCTTTTGTCAGTGGGAGGTGGGTATGTATGTATGGGCCTGTCTGACAGGATGTCGGCATTGTCAGTCAGGTACAGTTGGCCCTGACTCAGGACATATATGAGTGTACATTGCTATTTATGACATAGCTGAAGGAAGTGTCATGGTTCTGTCTGGACTCTTTCACAGATAATCTTTCCAAAACACAGACAAACCTGAGCACTAAACCCCTGTTATACTCTTTTACACACTTAACACCCTACTGATCCTTTTTGATCAGTCAACAAAGTATTTCATCATAATATCCTGGCATGTCCAAAGGTCGGTTTCGTGTGTACTCTCCAGTCCAGCTGGTGAATATGGGAATTTTGAGGCAATGTTACAACTGCCTTATGTACACAGACAACCCTCTCCTCCTCCCAATAAACTCAGATGTATGTGAGAGATGCAACTATATAGACAAACAGGAGGCTGAGCTCTTTCGACCCATGACTGGCACAGTCTATCAGGTGGTAAAGGTAACCACACTCACCAAATATCCAGTCTCACATAGACCTATAGTGACAGCAAACAAATTGCATTACCACACAAAAACATACTCGGAGGCTCTAAATAAAATCTGCCTAAGCAGCAGAGACCTCCGATGAAGACACCCAAACAACTGCTACCCCACAACAATACCCACATATCACATAGTTCACAAAGTCAGTGTACCACACAGTCACTGCCCTTAGAGCTAAACAACACACCTAATACACTTGTAATAGGTGACTCTATTGTCAGACACACTGATGTCCCACTCACCAGGCTGAACAAGGAGAAGGTCACTTTGAGCTGTCTGTCGGGTGCCAGGATCCGGCACATAACACATGCACTCAGGTCACTCCAAAGCAAATACAAATATGGCTCCATCATTGTCCATGCTGGTGTGAATGACCTCAGATGTTCCTCCCTGGACTACATGACAAGAGACATAGAGGAGCTCTCTGATCATGCAGGCCAGGCCAGTATGACCCTGACCTTGTGTAGCATCCTACCCTCACCAAGAATGATGGCACAGTATACAGACAACCTGATCAATTTTATCAGTTGGCTAATGTATTGGTGTCATTCAAAGGGGATTCAGTGTCTGTCAGCCTGGGATGACATGCTTGACATGCCACGTAGCTTTGCTATGGACGGCTTGCACCTGTCACCCCTGGACTTTCAAATTCTGGCTAAGGCGTTTGCCACCCCCATAGTGCTTTTTTTAGGCAAGGCTCAAAAGACAAACCCACCTCCATAGACAATACAAGGTAAAAGAAACTAAGGGTAATGCTGCTCAACACCAGATGTCTACACCTCAAAATGCACATACTCAAGACTCTCCTCAGTATGGAGAATGTTGATATCTGTGCAGTAACAGACACCTGGTTCAGGCTCCCGAAAGCACACCAGCATTACCAGGTTATACTTCATACCATGCTTTTCAGCCACAAGACTCGGACCGACCAACATAAATAGGGGGAGTATCCATATACATCACAGATGCACACACCTCCAGGTTAGTAGCACTGCATAAAGCATTGGAGACCATACATGTGCAACTAACAGTGGGCAAAACTGTCTTTCAGTTTGTAGCCTGCTACAGACCACCCTCCCAAACACAGGAACCCAACTTGGCTTTCCTGGGAACACTGGAGAATATGAAGGTCTCTCCAAACACCATTATATTGGGTGACTTCAACTACCCAAACATTGACTGGGAATACTACTCAAGCCCCAACACCCTTGCCAAATGGTTGCTAGAATTTATAAACTCAAATGCTATGGCACAACTGGTCACCACACCCACAAGAGGGGAAAACATACTGGACCTGATCATCACCAACATGGGGACTCTATGTTCCACACAAGAGGTACAACCCTCATTGGTAAGGTCAAACCATACATTTATCTCACTGGACATCCATATCCTGTCCCCACCCCCATCCTAGGTAATCTCGGTGAAGAACTTCTCAAAATAAAACGTCACACTTCTCAAAACTGAGGTGGTATCCTTCAAAGACCCTGGGACAGTGGTAAATATGTCTCAGACCGCTGAATCCTTTACAAACGCATTCTATGGACACCTACTGGTATGCATGGATCGTGCTATCCCAAATAGAAACAAGACTTACTCCTCCAAAGGCAGGGGACCTGTCTGGTTGACCCCGGCCATAGTGAGTTATCTCATTACATCCGAGTGACGCCTCCAGGTGCATCTGCAGTTACCCCCTACTGCTCCTCTAGGCATCAAATATTACTTGTTCATACTTGCATTAATAATTCCAAAACCACGCTACATACAAGGTATCAGAATATTTTATCTTGAAGCATACATGATGGCAAACACAATTGTACTGATATTTGACCTCTGTCAATGAGTATTTATTAGAATTGTAAGGTGATAACTTCATTTTTAAAGACTTATGCCACACCCACTAGGGGTTAAAGGTGCACACTCAAAAGATTTGTACTGGAGGGAATGAGATAAGCTATACAACGAAAGGAGGAGGCTACTACATGATAGAGCACAATCCCAAAAAGGGAAGGCATCTCTGATTAGTGCTAGCAAGAAGCTACGATCACTCATGAATTCATCTAAGGCCCGCTTCAAATGGAAAATTGCACCAGACATAAAGGACAATCAGAAGGCCTTCTTTAGTTATGTCAGGAACCTGGGTAGCAGCTCCCAGATATGCTGTGAGTTACTGCAAAATGACAAAACATACACTGAACACACAGACATTGCCAACATCCTGACAAACAGGTTCAGTGCAAGTGTCTCCCCCCATCCCCCCTAAAGAGCAAATGTCCATCCCAACAGAGTGTAGCCTCCCTGACATCACAGATGAACAGGTGAGAGCTGCCCTCTCCAAAGCAGACAACACAGCATCAATGGGACCGGACGGTGTCCCGGCCTGCGTCTTACACGGGCTTCATGACGAACGTAACCCTCACATTAAGTCACTGTTCAATATCAGACTTACTACAGGATATCTACCCAAGGAATGGCGTACAGCAACAGTGGTCCCGCTTCACAAAGGTGGTGCCACAATGGACCCCGGACACTATCGCCCTATAAGCCTAACTAGCCTGGTCTACAAAGCTGGGCGGCCACGGTGGTGCAGTGGTTAGCATTGCCGCCTCACAGCAAGAGGTTCTCCGGTTCGATCCTCGGCTGGGGTGCCTTCTGTGCGGAGTCTGCATGTCCTCCCTGTGGTCGCGTGGGTTTCCTCCGGGTGCTCCGGTTTCCTCCCACATCCCAAAGACATGCTGCAGGTGGATTGGACACTCTAAATTGGCCCTAGGTGTGCGTGTGAGTGTGCCTTCTGTGGAAGGTTGGGCGCCGGGCTGGCAACTCGACACCGTAAAACTCCACTGCCATTCAATGTGCGGACAAGGTGATCCGCTGTGGCGACCCCTAACCGGGAAAAAGCCGAAAGAAGAAGAAGAAGAAGCCTGGTCTACAAAGCTATGGAGTGTATCATCATGGAACTCATACACAAAGACATCGGGAACCTACAGACACTGGATCCTACCCGATTCGGCTTTGTTGAGGGCAGATCTTGCCTCTTGAACCTGGATGACTTCTTTAAACAGTTACCAGGTGCATAGATGTAGGGAAGGTGTTCCACACAGCCTACCTGGACCTCACAAAACCCTTCAAGACAATACCCCACTCGGGCATCATACGCTCACCAGCTTAGATATCAACACATATGTCACAAGATGGATTGCTAACTGGATCAGGGATAGCACCCACATGGTCAGTATTGCAGGTGCCATGTCTGACTCTACACCAGTTACATGTGGCATCCCACAAGGCTCAGTCCTGGGACCTCTCTTGTTCAGTATACATTTCTCTGATGTACAGGCTAACACAGGAGGAATATGACTGACCATGTTCGCAGATGACTGCAAACTGGGTGCCATAATTGACTCTCCAGCTGGCACATGCATCCTCCAAAAAGGTCTCACAGAGATGGATAACTGGTGCCAGAGCCATGGCCTACAGCTAAATGCCATTAAATGCATAGTCATCCCCTTTGGGAATAACAAAGTGCCCACACATTACCACATAGGTGGTAATCCATTAAGTATGGTAGAAGTTATTAGGGATAATGGGACACGAGTAGTTAGTAATCTCACCTTTGACAGTCACATTGCCAAAGTGGTTAGACAGACCTTCTATATAGCCCACCTTATCCCAAAAGGTTTCACATCTAGATCAAGTGAGGTCATTGTGCCCCTATACTCATCAGGCCCATGATTGGATACAATGCCCCATTTGGGATGTACCTTACCCGACACCTGCAGCAACTGTAATGGCCACAAAAGTACCTCACAAAGTGGATCTAGGGACTCACACAGATGCCCTGCGCAGTTCGGCTAAAGTAACTCTTGCTCTACTCAGTCACTTACAGCCTACTTGGATGCGATCTGTGCCTGTTGTTTAAAGTCATGTCCAACCCAGAATTAATGGACATGCTCCACCTCAAGATATCCGAATCCCTTAGAGTTACACGCTCCAGGGACTTAAACCTCAGCACAGATATTAATAGGACATACTGGAAGGACAGATTCATATCCCAGAGGCTCCCCTCACTCTGGAATGAGATCCCAGTCCTGCATAGGCGGAGCCCCCCACTGACCCCCTACAGAAGACATCTTGATGAGTGGATGGGTGATCGTATGTTTACCCCTGGGATCTCTTCAGGGTTCCTGCTAGACAGAGGCACAATAAACAAAACAAAAAAGGGCTATCTTGTGTGACCTACTATTCACAGGCACAGTCTACTAATCTAACAGGGTTGCGAAAGCCAAACACACTCTGGCTAGGCTTATAAATGCCCTAGGGCAGATAGCCTAGTATCAACCTATGAACCTATGATAATGTTCGGGATGCACATTGTTTATTGATGATACTGATTGCAGGTTTGTTATCTTCTTTGCTTTCCCACTTTCTATGAACAACCTAAGTATCTGCAGAACATATTTGATTATGACAGGGTTCCAATATATTATATATGCGTCTGTTGTCATATAACTGTGTGCACAAGGCGGATTGGTGAATAGTGAGAGGTTCCTGGGTTAACACATGCAACTGTCGGATATGTGTGGCCCGCTGCTGTACTCAGACATGGCCCAAGTGTGTGATCATGCCCAGTAGGGCCTTTCAGTTTTTTGGTGTCTGACATTTGTCTCATTTATTCAAGTGTGTGAGCATGCCCAGTGTGACCTTTCAGTATGTTGCTGTCTGAAGTCCACTACATTTGTTGATGTGTGTGAACATGACCAATATTAACATTTATACTATATGTGTGTTGAAAATCAGGTTCTATTCTTACTGCAGGGCTCACCTTTATGTCATAACTCAACAGTGATTATGCTGTGCCTGCAGGGTTTCCATGAGATACTTTGCATAGACTTATCAACATTTCTTCATACAGGCTGACCCGTGAAATGCTGCCATGGTTTAGTGGTTCAGTACTATGACTATAGTGCACAGTATCCTGGGTTTGAGGCCTATCATTGCTTTATATTTTCATATGAGCAGACCAGACTGCTTAAGGGCCAGTACAGCAAATATGAGCATGTTGGCTTTTGTTCAGCTATGCCCAACCTAGACCAAGCTTGTCCAACATTGCTCAATGTTAACCAACATTGCTGAATGTTGCCCAATATTGCTCAACATTGACCACAGTTGTGCTAGTTAGTGTGTGCAATTTTGTTTACATATACTAAATGGTGGTAAAAGCTGTTTAGCACTGCTTTATATTGCTTAACACATGACAAACTGGCTCAAAGACAGAACCTACAGAGTGAGAGTTGCTGGAGCCATGTCCGACTCGAAACCGGTCACAAGTGGTGTCCCACAGGGTTCTGTCCTGGGACCACTCTTGTTCGGTATATACTTTTCCGAGGTACAGGCAAACATAGGAGGACTATGGCTCACCAAGTTCGCAGACGACTGCAAACTGGGCACCATAATCAACTCTCCAGCTGACACAAACATACTTCAAAAAGGTCTCACAGAGACAGATAACTGGTGCCAGTGCCATGGTTTAAAGCTAAATGCCAAAAAATGTATAGTCATACCCTTTGGCAAAAACAATATGCCCACAAATTACCACATAGGCGGAAACCCATTAAGTACAGAGAAAGTTATTAGGGACCTGGGGACCCAAGTTGATAGCAATCTCTCCTTTGAAAACCACATTGCCAAAGTGGTTAGAAAGACCTTCTACATAGCCCACCTCATCATGAAGGGTTTCACATCTAGATCAAGAGAGGTAATCGTGCCTCTTTATTCATCCCTCACCAGGCCCATCATATAATACAATGCCCCTTTTGGGATGTACCTTACCTGACACCTGCAGCAATTAGAAAGACCCCAAAAGTATCTCACCAAGTGGATCAAGGGTCTCAAACAGATGCCATATACTGCTCGGTTAAAAAAACTCCAGCTCTACTCTGTTGCATACCGCCTACTTCGAGGAGATCTATGCCTGACATACAAAGCTATGTCAAATCCAGAATTAATGGACATGCTCCACCTCAGTAAATCTAAATCCCTTAGAGCCACATGCTTGAGGGACTTGAACCTCAGCACAGAAATAAATAGAACTTGCTGGAGGGACAGGTTCATAACCCAGAGGCTCCCTTCGCTCTGGAATAGAATTCCAGTTCATGTGAGGCAGAGCACCTCACTGAATCTCTTCAAGAAGAATCTCGATAAGTGGATGGGGGATCGTAGGTTTGTCACAGGGATTACTCCCGTGTCACTATTAGACAGAGGCACAGTAAACTAAACCTTAAAAAGGGCACAGTATACTCAAATCAAGGGGTGGCATAAGCCATACAGAATCGGGCTAGGCTTATAATTGACCCAGGGTAGATAGCCTAGTATGAACCTATGAACCTATAATGCTTGGTTACATCTCTTAGACTGAGATTCCCCCCTTAGCAACCTCTACTCTGTAGCCATGTTGTCTTCAGCCTGCCATTCCCTTGCATTGTACATATGGAATTACAATAAAATCCATATTTGTGGATTTTAATTATTGGTTTTCTGGTTTTTATTTTGCATCGGTGAACATTGCCAATGGCCTTATTTTTGGCCATTGGCATGCTTCCTCAACTGGATGCATCCTTTTTTTGGAGCTGTCATGGCTCCGTTTTGCTATTTGCAGAACGGTACTCAGTTGTCAATGGAGTACATTTCTGTAAATAACACTACTCTTACTCGGACAGGTTCGGGTTTCCTGGATTGCAAATTTACCTCATTTGCATAGCTTTCTCCTGCAATTGCGGTAATTTGCATATCATAGGCCTGTCCGTGTAAGAGTCATTTTAGGAGCTCTCTTGCACACCCCTACTGGCTGTTCCTGGATCGCTCGGCGGACATGTTGGCTGCATGGAGTCGTACTCTACTCTTAGACTCTGTGTCAGCCTTCGTGAATCCAGCCCAGTGTCATTTTTTGTTCTTTTTCCCAGTTGGCCTTCTATTATTTTAAAAACAGTTTTACTCAGTTTGTTCATGGCCTCCTTTTGGCTTGCTGTCAGTGCTGCATATGTTTTAGTTACTGCGTTATCTGCTGCCACAAAACTGGACACCTTTTCAGTTTGTTGCTGCTTTTCTCCTTTACTTGTTGTCACTGATGCATACGTTTTCACTTCTGCATTCCCTGCTGCCACATCACCTAGATCCTTTTCCACATTACCAACCTCAGCACTTCTGAAAAAGTTATCTTCCATTTCACTGCATGAAATAGCAGAACTTTTGACTGGATCATCCTGCTAGATTATTTTTAACAGAACATCATCTGCAAGCCCTCCTGATACCAGTTCTGTTATCTGCACCACTTCAACAGACGCTCTGACTTTCTTCTGCATGGAGACAGCTAAATGCTGCTCATTTTTAACATGCACCACACAGGAATCTTTGTTTACATTCTGAAGCTCCATATCAAACATTTTTTTCTCTGCATTCTCACTTTCCATCTCCAAACTCTCAATAGCTTCTCCCTCCACCTCCATCATGCTCCTTCTCTTAGACCTCTTCCTTGCTGCTGTAGAAGCCATCTGACATCATCTAGCAACTCCAAAGAGTAGGAGAAGTTCCCCAATCTCTGGATAGTCTTCCTCTAGTAGTATAAATATTACCTCATGTCTGCAGTGAAAAGAGGCTACCATCCTAGTGGGACAAATGTGGTCAGCAAAGGATAAATATAAATGTATATATGAAAGCAGCACTAGCAGAAATTTAGCATTCCAAATGTATTAGGTTCTAATATACACATCATAACATTTTATGTATGAAAAATTATATATTGTGTACAATGTGATTTTAAAACTGTACTGTGTAGAAATGTGGAATGTGTTTTTCAAAGTATGTAATGGGGCTTGCCTGGAAGGATTCGCACAGCATGTGAGTCAGGCAACCTACCATTAATACAAAATCTATTTATTGCTGCATAAAAGAAGTTGCCTGTTCAAGGCACATCAGGAAGTTGGTTTCTCATCATGGGTCAGAGGAGGGGACTGACAGAAGGATTTGTGTAATTCGATGATACCTACATCAGGGCTCATTGTGAGGGTAGCCTCAGGTAAAATATTTTTGTATTTGGCGAAGCTCAAGGGAAGGTCTGGTAGGTCCTGCTGCCGCCATTAGTTATTTTAATAACCTGAGGAGGGAAGGCTATCGGATGCCAGGCAACACAGACTAGAAAGCCTTTTATGAAATCACTGTTCTGACTGTATCAGCACTACACAAGTCAAGTAAGCTAACTTTGTTTATTTTATTCTGTTTTGGTATAATAAACATTTTTTACAAGCTTGGTTCTTGAATATTTCCTAAGAATTAAAGTGTAGATAGACAGACAGATAGCTAGATAGACGGATACAGATATACTCATATGTATGCATGTAGTTATGTGTGTATATATATATATATATATATATATATATATATTTATATATATATGATGGTTATCTGTGAAACACTGATGATTATAGCCATTAGTTAGATGTATTTTGATTTTTTTTTCTTAAAAGTAAATATATTTTGCTAATTTATGATCTTAATAAGAATGTTGTTCCTACCAACTGAAGCAACCTTAGAAAATGCTCTCTGCCCCAATGATAGGGAAATTCAGGATACCTGAGAGAAAGGCCACCGCGATTAATGAATTTAAGGTGGTTGGAGTAGCTTGCTTTTGTCAGTTTTTGTGCAAGAGTTAGGCAATATTCAAGAAGCAAACACATGTATGAATACTAAAAAAGGTGGTTCTGGCTGTGATAGATAACAAAGGTAGTAATGTGGTCAAATAGAGATATAAAAATAGGAATTTTCTTCATTCATTCTTCATATATAGCTGTAATGTACCAAAGCACTAGTTTGTACTGATAAGAAATAAATGAAGATTGTTTTTATTTATTCGTGAATAATGATCTTTCTGTTACCACTGTCCTCTATTGCATCCTTGCATGTACAAGAACACACAGAACTGTTCATATTTATATTATTATTAAACTACAAATGCTCATGAGTAGTGGTATTTCTAAAACGCTCCCACTGATTGGTTAAAGCAAACAGTGTGCCCATTGTAATTTGAGCAAATCTAAATTAGTAAAACATACACCTAAAATTATAAACAACTATTACTACTTTAGGACACAAGCCGATGTCCTTCATGTACAGAGATGCAAAATGCTATAAAATAAATAAAAAAAGATAAATGAAAAAAGGCAGCAGCTTTGTCTCTGAAACTACAAGGAAAGAAATAACACACTGCAACATAAATGCAAAAAGTTTCAGGTAAACACTGTTTAATTTCTTTATTTAAATTAAATACTAAATGTACCAAATATAAAACTAATGACCTACCAGCACTACATGACTACAAATGATGTGGAGATGCTTCCTTATCATTCCAACTACCATACAATGTGCATTGCAGGCATAAGAATGTACATGCTGAATGCTTGTGCAGTACATGCTTTAGAGGCCCACCTCAAGGCAGACGCAGTGGAATATAAATTTCATTTATACAAGGTTATTATTTACAAAAGTCTTTGCCATCATGATTGGTCCATACCAATCATGAGAAAATCCAGCATTACCCACACCTTGACATGGACTATTACTAAAGCATCCACTAGCATTCCCAACTCCTCTCCAATTTTAAGCTATTAAAGCATGATGTGTTCCGGTATTAAGGGGTGTTTCAGAAATTTCTTCTTCCAGGCAGGTAAATAAAAAGGAAGCTGCAGATATTGATCTTGTATTATCAAACAAATGGAAAGTTATAATAATCAAAACCATAGTATATTAATTTTTTTTTATAAAATGGACTAAAAAAATACAAACCTTCATTTGGAGACTACTTTCTTCTATTCATGTCTTATAGATGGACAAGCCCCGTACCAGTGCTTCTTCCAAAATCCCAAGAGTAATCAAAACATATCTCCCCCAAATGGAACTAAAATATACAATAACACCTTCATTTGCAGCAGGAACAAAGGACCACATAAAGCTAAGAGACAATTCATGCAACATATGAAAAAAAACAACCCTTACACTACTAAGAACTGAAATTAACACACATGCACATACACATACACATAACCTCACGAAGAAAAATGGCCAAAGAGATACATTAAACTGGAAAATCTTTATAGAACAATCTCTCAACCTTCTAGCAACCCATCAACTCATTCAGGAAAACAAAGGCACCCCACAATCCCTTTGACACAGTTTACAATATAGAATGCCCCATCAGCATACACTTTATAAACACATCTACACCTTTAACTCCACACTATTCAGCTTCAATAGCCACTACTGCCACTTCACAAAATGGAACCTTTACCTTCCATGCAGTACCAGCTGCATAAATAAAAACATACTTACAAAGATAAAAGCTACATCACTAACATCCAACAGCTTGTAGTACAGCAGATGATAGAACTTACCCAGTCTCTATTCTCATAAAAAAGATCCATCACTGAACCTTATATTCCCACACTCATGAAACAGTCTTATATCATTCCTCTCCATAAAGGTGGGCATTTTTTGAGCAGCTATCTAAATATAGACTAATAGCAATCTTGCCACTTTTCTCAAAAATCTTAGAGAAATGTATAAATAAACAACTCAAGGGTCATTTAATAAAGAACAATATGCTAACTCACTCCCAGCATGGTTTCACGCGTAGTCACAGCATAAAGACAACCCTACTTTCCTTTCTAGACCACACTAGACAATATCTAAATTAAGGTAATCATGTCTCCCTAGTCTATCTAGATCTTTCCAAAGATTTCAACAACATATGACACAATAGATTAGTACATAGACTAAAACATTGCTGTGAACCACAACGTTATACAATGGTTTGAAAGCTAACTAAACTTCAGAACCCAATGTCTCAAATAACAAACTGCTACTTCACTCCCCAGTCACTATAGGTATGCCTCAAGGATGTCCTCTGTGTCTCCTACTGTCCAATATATTCATCAATGATATCAATGCTATGCACAAAGTAGTGCCTCTGCATATCCTAGTACACTATGCAAATGACTCAGGTATGATATGTAGTAGCAATTCTGATGATAAACTGCAAAACAAAGCAGGCTTTCCATAATTTAAAACAATGCTTGCTTAGCTCACAACTTCACCTTAATGGAAAGAAAACCAAGCTAATGCTATTCAGTAATAATTCCATCAATATGACTAATAGCAGTGTTAATGGTGAAACAGGTAGAACACTTGCCTTTGGTGAAAAGGCTGCATGTTCTATTCCCACACAAGGTAGATGGATTGCTGGCACTGTAGTGCAGTATAAAGCATGTGCTGTACACCTGAATGTGTCACCCTTTAGATGAGATGTTAAACCAAAGTCCCTTCTGCTTGACTTAGTGGTAGCTCAGGTAGGTGTTAAAGATCCCATGGCACTTATTAAACAGAGTAAGTTCACTGATGCCCTGGCCAAATTTCCCCTAGTAGTATAAATACCACCTCAAGGCTTCTGTGAAAAGGGGCCGTGGGAATACTGGTAGATACCTATTGCATTACTCAGCAACACCTGCATTGAAACAGCTGACTACAAAAAAACAAAGTTTGACAAATGCATACATTATCTTGTCTAGGTTTTTTCATAATTGCAAATACTGCAGCCTGTAGAAAGTCTGTCAATCATGTCTCCTTCAAAATCTAAAATATGGAATTTCAAAAGCTATTTGTGGACAGTACAGCATGCCGGAGGAAGACTTCAGCACACTAGCAGTGGGCATGATTTCAGAAGGCACATTAAAAGCAGTCTGAGTTCTTAGCTATTCAGTATAGTGCAATTACAGGTTCCATGCAAACCCACTGGATTCCAAAACACATTCTGAATGTCCAATGCAACTTAAATGTGACAAACCGCAATGCTGCCTCTGTTTCGAAAATCCTTGGCCTATGCTCTACAGCCTCACATTAAACGGAAGCTACTACTATGGATTCTGTCATATTCCATAAGAATACACCAAAAAAATAAAACAAAATTTCTACCTGCAGTGAATGAACTACAACAGACTGAAGTACTGCAAACCATGGAGGAGGAAGTGTCTGTGTGCCATAGAAAACAGCCACCTAGAGTAAGACAGGTACTGCCTTGACACACTATTGGTATAAATTGCATGCAATATGCATGCCCCACACATGTCTGTGTGTACCCTGTGAGAAAAACCCATCCCTCATGAAACCAAAGTGTGTATCAGCCTGGATGTACTTGCATCAGGGACATTCTAAAGACACATGGGAAATGTTGTGGGAGTGTCACAGATGACTGCCAGTCATATACTGGTAAAATTCCTGGTAGCAGGGTAGATGACTGTATGCACTTTCCATTCACCCCCCACTGGGCAGAGAACTGTAATGCAGCAGTTCATAGTTCACCCATGGTACTCCATGCAATAGATTGTGCACACATCCCTATCAAGATAACAGTAAATCCTGAAATAGACCAATGCATAAACACAAAGGGCTGGCCATCCCTGAAATGCCATATGTGATGCAGATGGCAGCATAAAAAAATCTCATGGCAACACACCTTGGAAGTGTCCATGATTCTGCCATATGGACGGAAAGTCGTCTGAGGGCCACATTCCAGCAAGGTGAAATACCTGAGGGACTATTACTGGGTAAGTACAGGAACAGAGCTAGGATGTAAGTTAAGGAAATCCTCCCAACAATATCCATGCTGACAATATGTGTGTTTATTGCCCGTAACAGGTGACTGTGGTTATCAACTTGAGCCATGGCAAATGACCTTGTACCACAAACCATCAAACCCTGCACAGGAGGCCTACAATAGAGTGTTCACAGCAATAAGAAATACCATTGAGAGTGTGTTTGGTATACTGAAAGCTAGGTTCAGATGTCTGGACACATCCAAGGTGCACTGCAATACACACCTGAGAAGGCAGCACAGATGGCAATGGTGTGCACCATGCTGCATAACATGCTAACTAAAGCACACTGTAATTTGCTAGGTGTGGGTAAACTACCTCAAAAACCCCAGATGTCTGAAGATGACATCCCGCAGGTATCCATGAAGGATCATGGGTGGCAGAATACACAGGTGTGGGCAACAGTGGGTGAGCTCACAACTTTGAGTCATGTCAAGCCACACGTACAAAATAAACATTGATCTTCGGGCATTGCCCCACCACAGCAGCACAGTTTGCATCTAATGGCAATTACCTAGTAGATGTATTGACAGAGCATCAGACATGACAAATCAATCATATCATATAACATTATTAACATATACAAAACTATTACAACATCAATTCAGGGAACAAATGGCACAGGTAGGCATACAGAGTCATATTGCTGTATCTGTGTATTGTACACAATAAGTGACACACATCACTCCAACACATTCCTATATGTCCATTATAAAAAGCTGCAAACAGTAAACAATTCTGGACATAATGCCAAACTGTTAACATCACAAGCCAAACATATCACTGTAAAGTATGGATTAAGTTATGTAATAAGTGGAGTCAGCTATGTTTAGTAAAACTGTGGGACACTCCTGGCATCAGACTTGTCAATGAACACAGACAGATGACATTTGTCAGCATTCTGTACAGCAATCATCATTGTCATGGGGGGGATTGACGCTACTGGACAAAGTTGATAAACTGTCTGTACTACTCTAAAGAAATCTATGGTGCCCGTGCTGACAGCTCACAACATGGTCTTCTCTGGCCCTACCATGTATGCATATACTTGGCCCAAGTTGCTCTACAAAGGAGACTGATGGAACAGTGCCAGCATGTGGAGGTGAAGGAACATGACTGTGACTTGACTGTCTGGTCATGACTGTTGGGCCCACAGCAGATGGGCCAGCATGGAAGTGTGTGCATGTTGGGGCAATGACATTGATGCCCGATGGGTAAGGTTGGTTCTGATGAGAGGGGGCTTGCCTCTCCCATGTGGCAATTGGCTATGCACAGTTAGGTCATGCAGAACCTTGCTTGTTCTACAGCAACGCTGATGCCACTGATAACATACTTTCATATTGTGCAGCCAATGACACGACTACCTTGCCATGTCTGCACTCCTGTCCTTCATGTAGCACACCCAGCTGGTGGGCAACGCAATCTGTGGCATGGACAAGTGTATGAATGTCAGACCTATGATGATGTTGCAAATGTTCATTTGCCTGTAGGAGTAGGCAGACACCCTCTGACATGTGACCATGCGGATCTACCTGAGTAGATCGAAACGTCAGAACACCGACAAATCACCAGAAGATCGACAAGGCAGAAGACCGACGGAGTATCGACAAGGCAGAAGACCGACGGAGGAAGACACCGACGCTGAGAACACTGAGATGGGGAAAGGATGTGTAAGTATGCAGTAGTGACGGCCGTTAGGTTGCGAGTAAGGTAAGTGTGCGATGTTGGCGGTCTGTAGGGGTAGGGGTGGGATAAGTGAGTTAGGGTTAGGGCGCGGGTTAGGTAAGGTTGTGAGTAAGGTAAGTGTGCGATGTTGGCGGTCTGTAGGGGTAGGGGTGGGATAAGTGAGTTAGGGTTAGCACTTGTTAGGTAAGGGTGCAGTAGTGATATATTTTGGGTTAGGGGCGGGTTAAGTGAGTTAGGGTTAGGGCGCGGGTTAGGTGAGTGTGCGATAGTGACGGACCTTAGGGTTAGGGTTTCGGTTAGGGTTGTAGATAGTTGTGTATGTAAGGGTTAGTGTTGGTTTGTAAGGATTTTGGTGTGCTTGTGTTGTGTGTGTGGGTTTTGGATAGGGGATTTGTTTTGTTTGTTGTTGTGATGTGTTGAGTGTATGTGGTGTCGTGTTTGTGAACTGTCGATTATGTGGTGTCGGTGAAGTGCGTGTCGGTGTTATGAAGTTTCGATCTAGTCAGGTAGATCCGACCATGCACACCAGCAACATGCCTTTGTCTACTGAGATAGGCAGTATTTGTATTCTGTGGTGAACTGTCAACATCAGCTGTAGTCCCAACATGGGTCTTTTATTCACAGGCCTCATCCATGGGTCTGTTGTTCACAGCCTGTCTAACAACTGATGTCTATTCATTGTCAGAATGATTGGACAAGTTTCCCTCCACATCTGAGGCTACAGCCATATCCACATTACCTCCACCATCATGAATAGACTGTATCACCATGTCATTGTCCTGTGTGTCAGGGGCCGTGATATCATATTGAAACACATCGGGCACCTCATAGTAATCAGTGGATGGACTAATGGAGGATACAGTTGGTTGATGTGCTAGAAGAGGAAGATGACATAGATCAAGATAATGTGCTTACATCACATGATGTATATCATTAAAGACATATTACACATATATCTCACAGCAGTATTACTGATAATACTGACTTACCATTTGGGTCTTGTCTGTGCATGAGTCATGGACTCTACATAACAGGAAGATAATAATTATGTTACAAAGCCAACATACATGATGTATGTGATGATTACAAACATCACACACACACACACACACATACACACACACACACACACACACACACACACACACACACACACACACACACACACACACACACACACACACACAAGTCCTTGTGGGATGACAGTGCAGCAGAAGACGGATGAATTTCAATTATTGTATTGAAAAAAGTCAGCACCATTTATCACATCATTTCCAGCATGAACCATTCATAGGTTCATAGGTTCATAGGTTCATACTAGGCTATCTGCCCGAGGGCATTTACAAGCCTAGCCCATCGTTTTATGGCTTACGCCACCCCTTTAGTATGGGGAACTATACCCATTATTTTGCTGTGCCTCTGTTGAGCAGTGACACTGAGGTTATCCCTGGGGTATATCTGTTATCTCCCATCCATTGGTCAAGATTTCTCTTGAACAAGGCCAGCGAGGTGCTCTGCCTCACATGTACCGGGATTTTGTTCCACAGCATAGGGAGTCTTTGGGTGATGAATCTATCCCTCCAGCACGTCCTATTAATAGCCGTGTCAAGGTTTAAGTCTCCCGCCCTTGTGGCTCTGATGGATCTAGATTTTTTGAGGTGAAGCATATTCATCAAATCTGGGTTTGACATGGCCTTGTATGTTAGGCAAAGGTCACCTCTGAGCAGCGGTGGCGACTGAATAGAGCTGGAGTTCTTTCAGTCGGGCAGCATAGGACAGATTTTGAGACCCTTTATCCTTTTGGTGAGGAACTTTGTGGCCTCTCCAGCTGCTGCAAGTGTCGGGTCAGATACATTCCGAATGGGGCATTGTACTCAATCATTGGTCTGATGAGTGATGAGTAAAGGGAGACTATGACCTCCCTTGATCTAGATGAGAATCCCTTCATGATAAGATGGGCAATGTAGAAGGTCTTCCTAACTACTTTAGCTACATGGGTGTCGAATGACAGACTACTATCAACCTGGGTCCCCAGGTCCCTGATAACTTCTTCTGTGCTCAGTGGATTGCCACCTATTTGGTAGCTAGGGGTAACCTTGTTTTTCCCGAAGGGTATGACTATGCATTTTTTGGCATTTAACTTTAGGCCGTGGCTCTGGCACCAGTTATCCGTTTCTGTGAGACCCTTCTGAAGGATATCTGTATCAGATGTGTTTTCTACTATGGCGCCCAGTTTGCAGTCATCTGCAAACTTTGTCAGCCATAGCCCTCCTGTGTTTGCTTGTACTTTGGAAAAGTAGATGCCAAACAAGAGTGGGCCCAGGACTGAGCCCTGTGGGACACCACTTGTGACAGGCTTTGAGTCTGACATGGCGCCAGCAACTCTGACCCTGTGGGTTCTGTCACTCAGCCAGTTTGCAACCCATCTTGTGATGTATGGGTTGACATTTAAGCTGATGAGTTTTTCAATGATACCCGAGTGGGGTATTGTATCGAAGGCCTTAGCCAGATCGAGGTAGGCTGTATGGACTGCCTTTCCCTCATCAATGGCTTTGGTGACTGTTTTGAAAAAGTCAACCAAGTTTAAAAGGCATGATCTGCCTTTGACAAAGCCAAACTGGGTTGGATCCAAAGTCTGCAAATTCCCTATGTCTTTATTTATGAGGTCCATTATGATCCTCTCCATGGCTTTGCAGATAAGGCTTGTCAAGCTAATGGGCCGGTAATTTCCAGGGTCGGTGGAGGCACCGCCTTTGTGAAGTGGTACCACAGTTGCAGTGCGCCACTCCTGGAGTACGTATCCAGAGGTAAGACTTTGATTAAACAGCTGTCCTAGCTGTGGGTTAAATTCCTCATTGAGTTCATGGAGCACACAGCCGGGGACACCATCAGGTCCCATGGATGCTGTGTTTTTTGCTTTGGAGAGAGCAGTTCTCACTTGGGCGCTGGAGATGTTTGGGGGCTGCAATCGTTTGGTATAGATATCTCTCCTTTTGGGGAGGGGAGAAGTTTGCACTGAACCTGTCAGCCAGTATGTTGGCAATGTCTGTAGGATCAGTAATCTTCACATCATTTTGAACTAGTTCTGAGCATATCTGGGAGTTTCCTCCCAGGTTTCTAACATAGCTAAAGAAGGCCTTATGATTGTCTTTTGAGTCTTTAGCTATTTTTCTCTCGAAATTTGCTTTGGATGATTTTATGAGAGCTCTTAGTTTTTTACTTATAGTGATCAAGGGTGTCTTACCTTTTAAGGATTTTGCTCTATCTTGTAGTAGCTTCCTCCTTTTGTTGTAGAGTTTGTTTATGGCTGGGGTCCACCAGACTGGACGCTTGCCTTTGGTACAAAGAGTCTTTGTTTTGCTTGGGATTGCCTTATCCATGCAGTCCTGCAGGTGCTGGTAGAAGGCATTTGTAAGTGATTCAGCGGCTTGAGTACTGTTTTCCGCCGGCCCGGGGCCTTAAAGGAGACCACACTAGTCTTTAGAAGTGTGAAGTCGGCTTTTGAGAAGTTCTTTACTGTGGTCTTTTTTATTTCAGGTGGGGTGGGATGAGGACCTCCAGCGAGATTAGTTTGTGGTCTGATCTCACCAGTGAGGGGTACACCTCCGGTGTTGAACATTGTGCTCCCATGTTCGTGATGATGAGATCAAGTATGTTATCTCCTCTTGTGGGGATGGTGACTAGTTGTTCCATGGCATTTGAGTTTATGAATTCCAGGAACTTTTGGGCTAGGGTGTTTGGGCTTGAGTAGTGTTCCCAGTCTATATTAGGGTAATTGAAGTCACCTAGTATGATGGTGTTTGGTGATACATTTATCCCTCTAGTGTTTTCAGGAAGGCCATGTGAGGTTCCTGAGTTTGTGAGGGTGGCCTGTAACATGCTACAATTTGCAGAGCAGTCTTGCCTATGGTTAATTGCACCTGGATGGTCTCCGATGCATCGTGCGTTGCCACCAGTCTTGAGGTGTGGGTGTCCTTGATGAATATGGATACCCCCCCCTCCTTTCTTGGTATTGTCCGGATTTTGGGGCCGGAACGCGTGATATGAGGTAAAACCTGATAGCGCTGGGGTGCTCTCAGGAGCCTTGAACCAGGTTTCTGTCACAGCACAGACATCGATGTTCTCCATACTGAGAAGGGCCTCAAGTGCATGCATTTTGAGATTTAGACTTCTGGCATTGAGCAGCATTACCCTTAGATTTTTTCCTTTTTTGTGTTCTAGGGTGGTAGGTTTAGAATTTGAGCCTTGACTAAAAAGGCACTATGGGGGTGGCAAGAGCCTTTGCCAATATCCGAAATCCCAGGCGTGACAGGTGCAAGCCGTCCCTTGCGAAGCAGCGTGGCTTGTCCAGCATGTCATCCCAGGCAGACAGACACTGGATCCCCTTTGAATGACACCAGTGTTTAAGCCAATTGTTAAAGCTGATCATCTTATCTCTGTATTGTGGCATCATTCTTGGTGAAGGTAGGATACTGCTCAAGGTCAGGGTCATACCTGCCTGGGCTACATAATCAGAGAGCTCCTCAATGTCTCTTTTCATGTAGTCCAAGGAGGTACGTCTCAGGTCGTTTACACCAGCGTGGACAATGACTGAGTCATATTTGTACCTGCTGTTGAGAGACCTGAGTGCTTGCGTTATGTGGCGGATTCTAGCGCCCGACAGGCAGCTTACTGTGACCTTCTCCTTACTCAGTCTGGTGAGCGGGACGCGAGTGTGTCTGACTATGGAGTCACCAATGACCAGTGTGTCTGGCATTGTGTTTGGCCTTAAGGGCTGTGACTGTTTGACACTCTCACTGTGAGGTCTATGTGTTGCAGGTGTTGTGTTCTGAGGTGGTGGTTGTTTGGGTGTCTGCTTTGGTGGCCTCTGCTGTTTTGGTAGATTTTTGATCAGAGCCTCCGAGTATGTCTTTGTGTGTTTATGTGTATGATTTGAGGTTGTAATGGTACTATGTGAGACTGGGTCTATAGTGTGTGTGGTAACCTTCTCCTCCTGACTGGTCTTGCCAGTCCTATGTTGAGAGAGCTCAGCCTCCAGTTTGGCCGTATAGTTGCATCTCTCGCATGTATTTGTGTTTTGTGGGAGGAGGAGAGGGTTGTCTGTGTACATGAGGCAATTGTAACATTGCCTCAATATTCCCAGGTTAACCAGCTGAGCAGGAGAGG
This sequence comes from Protopterus annectens, assembly GCF_019279795.1. Taxonomy (NCBI): domain Eukaryota; kingdom Metazoa; phylum Chordata; order Ceratodontiformes; family Protopteridae; genus Protopterus; species Protopterus annectens. The sequence goes on along the minus strand of NC_056728.1, from coordinate 546,291,460 downwards.
GCACTAGCAACTGATCCCTCAACATGCCAGAAGGAATAGACAAAAAAAACTTTAAAAAAGATTCCGGGGGACGTGGGTGACCGAGAAATGGGGGGTTGCCTTTTGGGGTACTATCTATGACAAGAGTGCCGTATCAAGGTAATAAGTACTGCAGGAGCAAGTGCTACGTTTAACAGATAGAGAATAGTCTACTTGGAGTCAAGTAGAGATGATCTTTTTAATTATAGGATAAGCTGATTAGATCAGTAGTATAGTTCGAGGAAGGTAGTTTTAAGGGAAAATTTGAAGAGTGGACTTTAGGTAGCCCGAATAGTTTAAACAGCATTAGTAGGTTTGACATAGCTTCATAAAGGCAGGTGTACTCACCAGGAATAAGAACAGAACTAACTAAAAAAAAACAAGCCACCCTGGTGGAATCACAAAATCAACAGGCTGTATAACAGAAGGAAGAAAATCATGACAAAAATTAGGAGCATAAAAGTACTCTCATCAAATTAAGCAAACAACTTATGGGACAAATAAAGTCTACCAAAATCACATTTAAGGTAAATTTGGCCTCCAGACCAAGGACAACCAAAAGGGATTTTTTTAGCTATGTTTGCAGCCTCAAAGGCAATACACAACTGTGTGCAGAGCTTATTGTAAATGGATCCACCTATACTGAGCCAGAAGATATAGCAAACCTACTTGTTGATGAATTCAGCTCCAACTTTACCCCTCTCTTCCCTTCAACCTTCTGTCAGGAAATACCATCAAATATAACTTCCTCTACTGTCACTAGGGAACAGGTCCTTAATGGTGTCTCTAAGGACAAGAACACTACATCAATGGGCCCAGACAATATCCCAGGATGCCTTCTAAAAAACATGAAACAAGACCTATCAGGACCTCTGGAATTACTATTTAACTGTAGCCTCCAAACAAGCTTCATGCCTCATAAATGCAGAACAGCAACAGCCATCCCTCTACATAAAGGTGGGCCATATACAGATCCTGGAAACTACAGACACTTAAGTCTCACTAGTCACATATGCAAAGCCATGGAAAGAATTATCATGGACATGATGATACACTGAACCCATTGAACCCAACCCAATCTGGTTACATCAAGGGCAGTTAATGCCTATTCTACTCTTTGAGAAGGTCACCAAAGCAATGGATGACTGCAAAATGTTTCACATTGCCTTCCTTGACATGGCCAAGGCATTTGAAACAATACCCAACTGATGCATTGTTGACAAACTCAAGAGGTTAGGTACAAACCCTTATGTTACCCAGTGAATAGCCCACTGGTTCACAGACAGGACCCAGGAAATTAGAATTGGGGAGGCCACCTCTACAAAGAGGCCAGTCACAAGTGGAGTTCCTCAGGAATCAGTACTTGGACCACTCCTGTCTGGCATTTACTTCTCTGAAGTCAAGCTCAATGTTAATGGTCTCTGGCTGACTAAATTTGCAGATGATTGCAAATTAAGAGCTGTTCTTCTGGAAGGGCTGACACAGACAAGCAACTGGTGTCAGAGCCATGGACTAAAACTAAATGTCAAGAGATGCATAAAAGTATCCTTTGGGAAGTCATACACCCCTGGTAACTATTTTATTGACAACACAACCCTAAGAGTTGACCCAATAATTAGGGACTTAGGGACACACATAGACAGTAATCTAGCCTTTCACCATCAAGTGTCTGCAGTAGTAAGGAAATCATTCTATGTTGCACAACTTACAAACAAATGTATGCAATCTAGGTCCAAGGAAGTCACTGTTCCACTGTATTCAGCATTCATCAGACCTATCATTGAGTATAATGCCCCCTTTGGTATGTACCTAACAAAGCATATCCAACAATTGGCACGTTCACAGAGGTTCCTCACTAAAAGAATACAGGGCATAAGTAACATGTCTTGTGCAGACCACCTCAAGGTCCTATCCATGTATTCTGCCTCCTACAGGTTTTTGAGGAGAGATCTATGTCTGGCATACAAGGCATTGTCAGACCCCACTCTGATGAAACTCCTTTATATCCACAAAACAAACAGCACCAGAATTACCCTTTATAAAGACTTAAACCTTGCCTGTGGTATAAATAGGACCTGCTGGAGACAGAGAGGTATCTATTCCAGAGACTACCTCATGTCTGGAACAGGTTGCCCATTCATGTGAAGCAGAGATCCTCCCAGAACCCAATTAAAATGTAACTTGGACAATTGTAGGGGAACAAGAAATTCATCCCTGGTTTGGCACCTGTGTCTGTAATGGACACAGGCAGCCTGCAAATGTTTTATCTTCCAGGCCCCTGCTTGTAAATGTTTCATCTCTCATGCCCCTATTTACATTTATCCAGGGTAGAAGAACTTGTCAAAGATTTGGGATGCGTGGCTAGACTTAAAAAGGCCCTTGTGGTTGTTAGCCTAGCAAACACCTATGAACCTATAGACATACCACTTGTTTGTGCACTTTTTGTGTTTTGTGGGAGGAGGAGAGGGTTGTCTGTGTACATGAGGCAATTGTAACATTGCCTCAATATTCCCAGGTTAACCAGCTGAGCAGGAGAGGGCACTAGCAACTGATCCCTCAACATGCCAGAAGGAATAGACAAAAAAAACTTTAAAAAAGATTCCGGGGGACGTGGGTGACCGAGAAATGGGGGGTTGCCTTTTTGGGGTACTATCTATGACAAGAGTGCCGTATCAAGGTAATAAGTACTGCAGGAGCAAGTGCTACGTTTAACAGATAGAGAATAGTCTACTTGGAGTCAAGTAGAGATGATCTTTTTAATTATAGGATAAGCTGATTAGATCAGTAGTATAGTTCGAGGAAGGTAGTTTTAAGGGAAAATTTGAAGAGTGGACTTTAGGTAGCCCGAATAGTTTAAACAGCATTAGTAGGTTTGACATAGCTTCATAAAGGCAGGTGTACTCACCAGGAATAAGAACAGAACTAACTCAAAAAACAAGCCACCCTGGTGGAATCACAAAATCAACAGGCTGTATAACAGAAGGAAGAAAATCATGACAAAAATTAGGAGCATAAAAGTACTCTCATCAAATTAAGCAAACAACTTATGGGACAAATAAAGTCTACCAAAATCACATTTAAGGTAAATTTGGCCTCCAGACCAAGGACAACCAAAAGGGATTTTTTTAGCTATGTTTGCAGCCTCAAAGGCAATACACAACTGTGTGCAGAGCTTATTGTAAATGGATCCACCTATACTGAGCCAGAAGATATAGCAAACCTACTTGTTGATGAATTCAGCTCCAACTTTACCCCTCTCTTCCCTTCAACCTTCTGTCAGGAAATACCATCAAATATAACTTCCTCTACTGTCACTAGGGAACAGGTCCTTAATGGTGTCTCTAAGGACAAGAACACTACATCAATGGGCCCAGACAATATCCCAGGATGCCTTCTAAAAAACATGAAACAAGACCTATCAGGACCTCTGGAATTACTATTTAACTGTAGCCTCCAAACAAGCTTCATGCCTCATAAATGCAGAACAGCAACAGCCATCCCTCTACATAAAGGTGGGCCATATACAGATCCTGGAAACTACAGACACTTAAGTCTCACTAGTCACATATGCAAAGCCATGGAAAGAATTATCATGGACATGATGATACACTGAACCCATTGAACCCAACCCAATCTGGTTACATCAAGGGCAGTTAATGCCTATTCTACTCTTTGAGAAGGTCACCAAAGCAATGGATGACTGCAAAATGTTTCACATTGCCTTCCTTGACATGGCCAAGGCATTTGAAACAATACCCAACTGATGCATTGTTGACAAACTCAAGAGGTTAGGTACAAACCCTTATGTTACCCAGTGAATAGCCCACTGGTTCACAGACAGGACCCAGGAAATTAGAATTGGGGAGGCCACCTCTACAAAGAGGCCAGTCACAAGTGGAGTTCCTCAGGAATCAGTACTTGGACCACTCCTGTCTGGCATTTACTTCTCTGAAGTCAAGCTCAATGTTAATGGTCTCTGGCTGACTAAATTTGCAGATGATTGCAAATTAAGAGCTGTTCTTCTGGAAGGGCTGACACAGACAAGCAACTGGTGTCAGAGCCATGGACTAAAACTAAATGTCAAGAGATGCATAAAAGTATCCTTTGGGAAGTCATACACCCCTGGTAACTATTTTATTGACAACACAACCCTAAGAGTTGACCCAATAATTAGGGACTTAGGGACACACATAGACAGTAATCTAGCCTTTCACCATCAAGTGTCTGCAGTAGTAAGGAAATCATTCTATGTTGCACAACTTACAAACAAATGTATGCAATCTAGGTCCAAGGAAGTCACTGTTCCACTGTATTCAGCATTCATCAGACGTGTTATTGAGTATAATGTCCCTATTGGTATGTACCTAACAAGACATATCCAACAATTGGCACGTTCACAGAGGTTCCTCACTAAAAGAATACAGGGCATAAGTAACATGTCTTGTGCAGACCACCTCAAGGTCCTATCCATGTATTCTGCCTCCTACAGGTTTTGAGGAGAGATCTATGTCTGGCATACAAGGCATTGTCAGACCCCACTCTGATGAAACTCCTTTATATCCACAAAACAAACAGCACCAGAATTACCCTTTATAAAGACTTAAACCTTGCCTGTGGTATAAATAGGACCTGCTGGAGACAGAGAGGTATCTATTCCAGAGACTACCTCATGTCTGGAACAGGTTGCCCATTCATGTGAAGCAGAGATCCTCCCAGAACCCAATTAAAATGTAACTTGGACAATTGTAGGGGAACAAGAAATTCATCCCTGGTTTGGCACCTGTGTCTGTAATGGACACAGGCAGCCTGCAAATGTTTTATCTTCCAGGCCCCTGCTTGTAAATGTTTCATCTCTCATGCCCCTATTTACATTTATCCAGGGTAGAAGAACTTGTCAAAGATTTGGGATGCGTGGCTAGACTTAAAAAGGCCCTTGTGGTTGTTAGCCTAGCAAACACCTATGAACCTATAGACATACCACTTGTTTGTGCACTTGTTGATGATGCAGTCTGTCCCCTTAATGGGTAGGATACAGTATTTATGGAGGACAACAACAGGAGTAACAGCAATGACATGCATAAAAGACAGGTAATAGCAAACCACCAACAGACTCCCGCTGTTGAGTTTGCGTTTTGCACTCCCGCTATTGAGTTTGTGTGTTGTACTGCAGATTTCACAACGGGAAAGTAAAGAGAAAGACAACACAATCATGTATTCAGCCAACAAAATTCTGACAGCATGACATATACAGCACAATAACAAGGGCAGCAGATACTCACGTGACGGACATTGGACCTACTGGCCAGATGTCCCTGTGCAGAAAAACAGTAACATTAATGTTGTGTATCACAGGTCTGCTACATACTGCTGGAAACTGGTGGAAGTTTGGTGGAAACTAATTAAATGAGGAAGTTCTAACCACTGTAATTCTTTTAGGGCAAGGCAATGATGGCTACGAAAAGCAGAGTTATTGGCAAATTTTGCAGTCTTATTGTAACATGACTCTAATTTGTTCATGTCTGTTTTCTTAATGCAGGTTAGGATAGGAGATGCATACAGTAGTGTAGACAGAAGATGGGTTTGGGCTAGGGTGATTCGTGCTTGGTCTGTTAGGAAGTGTTCGTGTTTATACAGTGTTCCTAATTTTTTATGTACTTTCTTAATAGTTTGGGAGATGTGGACATCAAAGTGGAGGTCATTATCTATTTCAATGCCAAGGAGTTTTGTGTGGAGGGAGGGGGAGATTGTGGTGCCATTTTTGGAAGTGATAGTGAAAAAGAGGGGTGTGGGTTTGTATTTGGCTTGGGAGAAAAGTAGTAGTTTTGTCTTGTTGGGGTTAAGGATCAGTTGGATATCAGTAATCCATTTTTCAGTGGCGTTGAAGGATTCCTGGGTAAGATTTTGAAGAGTGGTAAGGGATGGGGCTGAGCAGATTAATGTGGAGTCATCCGCATATTGTATGAGTGATGCATGCAGTGTGGAGGTGTGTAGTTTATTAGTGAAAATAGTGAATAGTAATGGACCTAGTATTGAGCCTTGTGGAACACCTATGGTGGATGATAGTAAGGGTAATAGGGTTCCTTGCCATTTGACTGATTGTTTCCTATCAGAGAGATAGTTTCTGAACCAAGCAGTTGTAGAGGGGGCAAAGGATAATGATGTTAGTGTGTGAAGTAGTAGGTTATGTGAGACCATGTCAAATGCCTTAGAGAGATCTAAGAATATGGCAGATACAAAGTTGTTGTTATTTCTGAGTTGGTTAACCTGTTTGGTGAAAGACAGAAGAGCAGTGGTTGTACTGTGGTTTGGGCGGAAGCTGTGCTGGGTTGAGGAGAGGAGATTATGTGAGGTTAAGAAATGCATCACTTGGGTATGAATACATTTTTCCAGAAGTTTGGACAGGGGGGATAGGATAGCAATGGGGCAGTAGTTTGATAGCTCGTAGGAGTTACCACCTTTGTGTAGGGGGATAATATGTGATTCCTTCCATAGATGAGGGATGTAAGCCTCTTTTATGGAGCAGTTAATCAGAATTGAGACAGGGTAGGCTAGAGATTCAGCTGCTAGTTTTAGGAAATTAGTGGGTAGGCCATCAGCTGCAAGAGTGGTAGGTTTTAATTTTGAGAGTAGCTTTTTGACTATGGAGGTTGGTATGGGAGAGAGGGTAAAAGGTGGTATATTACTATGGTCCTTAGTGGGGGTGGATATAGGGTTATTGCTAGATAGCTGAGTAGATAGTGACAGAATACAGTCTATGAAATGATGGTTAAATTGAGAGGCTAAGCTGTCGGTAGTGGAATTTGTGTTAGGAGCTGGGGTAGTAGTTTTACCAGGTTTTAGAAGGGAGTTAATAGCATGCCAGAATTTTTGGTTTTTTTTAGAGTGTTTGTTTTGGAGATGAAGGAAGTAGCTTTGTTTGTCTAGCTTTGTTTGCCTTTTGGCTTGATTGCGAAGTTGTTGATAGTTCTGTCTATTTAAGCTAGTATTGTTCTTTTTCCAGATCTTCCAGGCATTATCTCTGGCTTGTAGTAAGCCTTTTGTGGTCCTAGTCAGCCAAGGAGCATAGTCTACCTTGGTTCTAAGTTTTCTAATGGGGGCTATTGTATTCAAAACATTCATAAAAGTACTATTGAATAGTTTAACTGCCTGGTCTAGTTCCAGAGTATGTAATGGCTGCCAATTACATTGTCGTAATAAAGTATTGAGAGTTTGTGGATTTACCTTGTGTTCGTTTCTAGTTTCCTTATACGGTATGGGTTTGGTTATGTTTAATTTTTTACGAAGAAGGAAAGTGGGGCAGTGATCGCTGAGTGAGTCTGGTAGACAGCCCGTGAGATAATTTTGACTAGGGAAATTTACTAAAGTCCAATCAAGAGTTGATTGTTTCTTGGATTTTTTATCCACTCTGGTAGGTTCTTGAATTAGTTGAGAGAAACCGAATAAGTTAATATGGTTTGTGGGATTGCTAGAGTTACAGGATTGCCAATCAAGATTTAGGTCTCCTAACAGAATGGTTTCTTGTGGCAGGTTGGTTGTAGCCTATTGTAAGATTTCCTCTATTGTTGCTGAGTTATTTCCTGGAGGGATATAACTACAAAGGATGTTAATTCTCTTTTTATTGTTTAGTGATAGAACTGAGCCTAATGTTTCAGCATTTTGGAATTTGGGAAGTGGGGTTTGCAGAGGCTGGAGGTTGAGTGTGTTTTTAAATAGAATAGCAACTCCGCCTCCCTTTCTAGCATCTCTGTCTAGTCTTAGGATGTTAGAGCCTGATGGAAGAATTTCTTCGTTCTGGATGGAGGGTTTTAGCCAGGTTTCAGTAATAGTTAGTAAATCTGGGGAGTGTTGGGCTATGAATGTATGTAGGTCATGCAGTTTGAAAGCAGCACTAGCAGAAATTTAGCATTCCAAATGTATTAGGTTCTAATATACACATCATAACATTTTATGTATGAAAAATTATATATTGTGTACAATGTGATTTTAAAACTGTACTGTGTAGAAATGTGGAATGTGTTTTTCAATGTATGTAATGGGGCTTGCCTGGAAGGATTCGCACAGCATGTGAGTCAGGCAACCTACTATTAATTCAAAATCTATTTATTGCTGTATAAAAGAAGTTGCCTGTTCAAGGCACATCAGGAAGTTGGTTTCTCATCATGGGTCAGAGGAGGAGACTGACAGAAGGATTTGTGTAATTTGATGATACCTACATCAGGGCTCATTGTGAGGGTGGCCTCAGGTAAAATATTTTTGTATTTGGCGAAGCTCAAGGGAAGGTCTGGTAGGTCCTGCTGCCGCCATTAGTTATTTTAATAACCTGAGGAGGGAAGGCTATCAGATGCCAGGCAACACAGACTAGAAAGCCTTTTATGAAATCACTGTTCTGACTGTATCAGCACTACACAAGTCAAGTAAGCTAACTTTATTTTATTCTGTTTTGGTATAATAAACATTTTTTTACAAGCTTGGTTCTTGAATATTTCCTAAGAATTAAAGTGTAGATAGACAGACAGATAGCTAGATAGACGGATACAGATATACTCATATGTATGCATGTAGTTATGTGTGTGTATATATATATATATATATATATATATATATATATATATATATATATATATATATATATATATATATATATATATATATATATATATATATATATATATATATATATATATATATGATGGTTATCTGTGAAACACTGATGATTATAGCCATTAGTTAGATGTATTTTGATTTTATTTTTTAAAAGTAAATATATTTTGCTAATTTATGATCTTAATAAGAATGTTGTTCCTACCAACTGAAGCAACCTTAGAAAATGCTCTCTGCCCCAATGATAGGGAAATTCAGGTTACCTGAGAGAAAGGCCACAGCGATTAATGAATTTAAGGTGGTTGGAGTAGCTTGCTTTTGTCAGTTTTTGTGCAAGAGTTAGACAATATTCAAGAAGCAAGCACATGTATGAATATTAAAAAAGGTGGTTATGGCTGTGATAGATAACAAAGGTAGTAATGTGGTCAAATAGAGATATAAAAATAGGAATTTTCTTCATTTATTCTTCATATGTAGCTGTAATGTACCAAAGCACTAGTTCGTACTGATAAGAAATAAATGAAGATTGTTTTTATTTATTCATGAATAATGATCTTTCTGTTACCACTGTCCTCTATTGCATCCTTGCATGTACAAGAACACACAGAACTGTTCATATTTATATTATTATTAAACTACAAATGCTCATGAGTAGTGGTATTCTAAAACGCTCCCACTGATTGGTTAAAGCAAACAGTGTGCCCATTGTAATTTGAGCAAATCTAAATTAGTAAAACATACACCTAAAATTATAAACAACTATTACTACTTTAGGACTCAAGCCAATGTCCTTCATGTACAGAGATGCAAAATGCTATAAAATAAATAAAAAAAGATAAAGGAAAAAAGGCAGCAGCTTTGTCTCTGAAACTACAAGGAAAGAAGTAACACACTGCAAAATAAATGCAAAAAGTTTCAGGTAAACACTGTTTAATTTCTTTATTTAAATTAGATACTAAATGTACCAAATATAAAACTAATGACCTACCAGCACTACATGACTACAAATGATGTGGAGATGCTTCCTTATCATTCCAACTACCATACAATGTGCATTGCAGGCATAAGAATGTACATGCTGAATGCTTGTGCAGTACATGCTTTAGAGGCCCACCTCAAGGCAGACGCAGTGGAATATAAATTTCATTTATACAAGGTTATTATTTACAAAAGTCTTTGCCATCATGATTGGTCCATACCAATCATGAGGAAATCCAGCATTACCCACACCTTGACATGGACTATTACTAAAGCATCCACTAGCATTCCCAACTCCTCTCCAAATTTAAGCTATTAAAGCATGATGTGTTCCGGTATTAAGGGGTGTTTCAGAAATTTCTTCTTCCAGGCAGGTAAATAAAAGGGAAGCTGCAGATATTGATCTTGTATTATCAAACAAATGGAAAGTTATAATAATCAAAACCATAGTATATTAATTTTTTTTATAAAATGGACTAAAAAAATACAAACCTTCATTTGGAGACTACTTTCTTCTATTCATGTCTTATAGATGGACAAGCCCCCTACCAGTGCTTCTTCCAAAATCCCAAGAGTAATCAAAACATATCTCCCCCAAATGGAACTAAAATATACAGTAACACCTTCATTTGCAGCAGGAACAAAGGACCACATAAAGCTAAGAGACAATTCATGCAACATATGAAAAAAAACAACCCTTACACTACTAAGAACTGAAATTAACCCACATACACATACACATAACCTCACGAAGAAAAATGGCCAAAGAGACACATTAAACTGGAAAATCTTTATAGAACAAACTCTCAACCTTCTAGCAACCCATCAACTCATTCAGGAAAACAAAGGCACCCCACAATCCCTTTGACACAGTTTACAATATAGAATGCCCCGTCAGCATACACTTTATAAACACAGCTACACCTTTAACGCCACACTATTCAGCTCCAATAGCCACTACTGCCACTTCACAAAATGGAACATTTACCTTCCATACAGTACCAGCTGCATAAATATAAACATACTTACAAAGATAAAAGCTACATCACTAACATCCAACAGCTTGTAGTACAGCAGACGATAGAACTTACCCAGGCTCTATTCTCATAAAAAAGATCCATCATTGAACCTTATATTCCCACACTCATGAAACAGTCTTATATCATTCCTCTCCATAAAGGTGGGCATTTTTTGAGCAGCTATCTAAATATAGACTAATAGCAATCTTGCCACTTTTCTCAAAAATCCTAGAGAAATGTATAAATAAACAACTCAAGGGTCATTTAATAAAGAACAATATGCTAACTCACTCCCAGCATGGTTTCACACCTAGTCACAGCATAAAAACAACCCTACTCTCCTTTCTAGACCACACTAGACAATATTTAAATTAAGGTAATCATGTCTCCCTAGTCTATCTAGATTTTTCCAAAGATTTCAACAACATATGACACAATAGATTAGTACATAGACTAAAACATTGCTGTGAACCACAACGTTATACAATGGTTTGAAAGCTAACTAAACTTCAGAACCCAATGTCTCAAATAACAAACTGCTACTTCACTCCCCAGTCACTATAGGTATGCCTCAAGGATGTCCTCTGTGTCTCCTACTGTCCAATATATTCATCAATGATATCAATGCTATGCGCAAAGTAGTGCCTCTGCCTATCCAAGTACACTATGCAAATGACTCAGCTATGATATGTAGTAGCAATTCTGATAATAAACTGCAAAACAAAGCAGGCTTTCCATAATCTAAAACAATGCTTGATTAGCTCGCAACTTCACCTTAATGGAAAGAAAACCAAGCTAATGCTATTCAGTAATAATTCCATCAATATGACTAATAGCAGTGTTAATGGTGAAACAGGTAGAACACTTGCCTTTGGTGAAAAGGCTGCATGTTCTATTCCCACACAAGGTAGATGGATTGCTGGCACTGTAGTGCAGTATAAAGCATGTGCTGTACACCTGAATGTGTCACCCTTTAGATGAGATGTTAAACCAAAGTCCCTTCTGCTTGACTTAGTGGTAGCTCAGGTAGGTATTAAAGATCCCGTGGTACTTATTAAACAGAGTAAGTTCACTGATGCCCTGGCCAAATTTCCCCTAGTAGTATAAATACCACCTCAAGGCTCCTGTGAAAAGGGGCCGTTAGAATACTGGTAGATACCCATTGCATTACTCAGCAACACCTGCATTGAAACAGCTGACTACAAAAAAACAAAGTTTGACAAACGCATACACTATCTTGTCTAGGTTTGTTCATAATTGCAAATACTGCAGCCTGTAGAAAGTCTGTCAATCATGTCTCCTTCAAAATCTAAAATATGACATTTCAAAAGCTATTTGTGGACAGTACAGCATGCTGGAGGAAGACTTCAGCACACTAGCAGTGGGTATGATTTCAGAAGGCACAGTAAAAGCAGTCTGAGTTCTTAGCTATTCAGTATAGTTCAATTACAGGTTCCATGCATACCCACTGGATTCCAAAACACATTCTGAATGTCCAATGCAACTTAAATGTGACAAACCGCAATGCTGCCTCTGTTTCAAAAATCCTTGGCCTATGCTCTACAGCCTCACATTAAACGGAAGCTACTACTATGGATTCTGTCATATTCCATAAGAATACACCAAAAAAATAAAATAAAATTTCTACCTGCAGTGAATGAACTACAACAGACTGAAGTACTGCAAACCATGGAGGGGGAAGTGTCTGTGTGCCGTAGAAAACAGCCACCTAGAGTAAGACAGGTACTGCCTTGACACACTATTGGTATAAATTGCATGCAATATGCATGCCCCACACATGTCTGTGTGTACCCTGTGAGAAAAACACATCCCTCATGAAACCAAAGTGTGTATCAGCCTGGATGTACTTGCATCAGGGACATTCTAAAGACACATGGGAAATGTTGTGGGAGTGTCACAGATGACTGCCAGTCATATACTGGCAAAATTCCTGGTAGCAGTGTAGATGACTGTATGCACTTTCCATTCACCCCCCACTGGGCATAGAACTGTAATGCAGCAGTTCAAAGTTCACCCATGGTACTCCATGCAATAGATTGCACACACATCCCTATCAAGATAACAGTAAATCCTGAAATAGACCAATGCATAAACAGAAAGGAATGGCCATCCCTGAAATGCCATATGTGATGCAGATGGCAGCATAAAAAAATCTCATGGCAACACACCTTGGAAGTGTCCATGATTCTGCCATATGGAGGGAAAGTCGTCTGAGGGCCACATTCCAGCAAGGTGAAATACCTGAGGGACTACTACTGGGTAAGTACAGGAACAGAGCTAGGATGTAAGTTAAGGAAATCCTCCCAACAATATCCATGCTGACAACATGTGTGTTTATTGCCCGTAACAGGTGACTGTGGTTATCAACTTGAGCCATGGCAAATGACCTTGTACCATAAACCATCAAACCCTGCACAGGAGGCCTACAATAGAGTGTTCACAGCAATAAGAAATACCATTGAGAGTGTGTTTGGTATACTGAAAGCTAGGTTCAGATGTCTGGACACATCCAGGGTGCACTGCAATACACACCTGAGAAGGCAGCACAGATGGCAATGTTGTGCTCCATGCTGCATAACATGCTAACTAAAGCACACTGTAGTCTGCTAGGTGTGGGTAAACTACCTCAAAAACCCCAGATGTCTGAAGATGACATCCCGCAGGTATCCATGAAGGATCATAGGTGGCAGAATACACAGGTGTGGGCAACAGTGGGTGCGCTCACAACTTTGAGTCATGTCAAGTCACACGTACAAAATAAACATTGATCTTCGGGCATTGCCCCACCACAGCAGCACAGTTTGCATTTAATGGCAATTACCCAGTAGATGTACTGACAGAGCATCAAACATGACAAATCAATCATATCATATAACATTATTAACATATACAAAACTATTACAACATCAATTCAGGGAACAAATGGCACAGGTAGGCATACAGAGTCATATTGCTGTATCTGTGTATTGTACACAATAAGTGACACACATCACTCCAACACATTCCTATATGTCCACTATAAAAAGCTGCAAACAGTAAACAATTCTGGACATAATGCCAAACTATTAACATCACAAGCCAAACATATCACTGTAAAGTATGGATTAAGTTATGTAATAAGTGGAGTCAGCTATGTTTAGTAAAACTGTGGGACACTCCTGGCATCAGACTTGTCAATGAACACAGACAGATGACATTTGTCAGCGTTCTGTACAGCAATCATCATTGTCATGGGGTGGATTGACGCTACTGGACAAAGTTGATAAACTGTCTGTACTACTCTAAAGAAATCTATGGTGCCCGTGCTGACAGCTCGCAACATGGTCTTCTCTGGCCCTACCATGTATGCATATACTTGGCCCAAGTTGCTCTACAAAGGAGACTGATGGAACAGTGCCAGCATGTGGAGGTGAAGGAACATGACTGTGACTTGACTGTCTGGTCATGACTGTTGGGCCCACAGCAGATGGGCCAGCATGGAAGTATGTGCATGTTGGGGCAATGACATTGATGCCCAATGGGCTCGGTTGGTTCTGATGAGAGGGGGCTTGCCTCTCCCATGTGGCAATTGGCTATGCACAGTTAGGTCATGCAGAACCTTGCTTGTTCTACAGCAACGCTGATGCCACTGATAACATACTTTCATATTGTGCAGCCAATGACACGACTACCTTGCCATGTCTGCACTCCTGTCCTTCATGTAGCACACCAGCTGGTGGGCAACGCAATCTGTGGCATGGACAAGTGTATGAATGTCAAACCTATGATGATGTTGCGAATGCTCATTTGCCTGTAGGAGTAGGCAGACACCCTCTGACATGTGACCATGCACACCAGCAACATGCCTTTGTCTACTGAGATAGGCAGTATTTGTATTCTGTGGTGAACTGTCAACATCAGCTGTAGTCCCAACATGGGTCTTTTATTCACAGGCCTCATCCATGGGTCTGTTGTTCACAGCCTGTCTACCAACTGATGTCTATTCATTGTCAGAATGATTGGACAAGTTTCCCTCCACATCTGAGGCTACAGCCATATCCACATTACCTCCACCATCTTGGATAGACTGTATCACCATGTCACTGTCCTGTGTGTCAGGGGCCGTGGTAACATATTGAAACACATCGGGCACCTCATAGTAATCAGTGGATGGACTAATGGAGGATACAGGTGGTTGATGTGCTAGAAGAGGAAGATGACATAGATCAAGATAATGTGCTTACATCACATGATGTATATCATTAAAGACATATTACACATATATCTCACAGCAGTATTACTGATAATACTGACTTACCATTTGGGTCTTGTCTGTGCATGAGTCATGGAATCTACATAACAGGGAGATAATAATTATGTTACAAAGCCAACATACATGATGTATGTGATGATTATAAACATCACACACACACACACACACACACACACACACACACACACACACACACACACACACACACACACACACACACACACACACACCTGACAAGTCCTTGTGGGAAGACAGTGCAGCAGAAGACGGATGAATTTCAATGATTGTATTGAAAAAAGTCAGCATCATTTATCACATCATTTCCAGCATGAACAATTCAAAGAGCATTAGTAGGTTTGACATAGCTTCATAAAGGCAGGTGTACTCACCAGGAATAAGAACAGAACTAACTAAAAAAAAACAAGCCACCCTGGTGGAATCACAAAATCAACAGGCTGTATAACAGAAGGAAGAAAATCATGACAAAAATTAGGAGCATAAAAGTACTCTCATCAAATTAAGCAAACAGCTTATGCGACAAATAAAGTCTACCAAAATCACATTTAAGGTAAATTTGGCCTCCAGACCAAGGACAACCACAAGGCATTTTTTTAGCTATGTTTGCAGCCTCAAAGGCAATACACAATTGTGTGCAGAGCTTATTGTAAATGGATCCACCTATACTGAGCCAGAAGATATAGCAAACCTACTTGTTGATGAATTCAGCTCCAACTTTACCCCTCTCTTCCCCTCAACCTTCTGTCAGGAAATACCATCAAATATAACTTCCTCTACTGTCACTAGGGAACAGGTCCTTAATGGTGTCTCTAAGGACAAGAACACTACATCAATGGGCCCAGACAATATCCCAGGATGCCTTCTAAAAAACATGAAACAAGACCTATCAGGACCTCTGGAATTACTATTTAACTGTAGCCTCCAAACAGGCTTCATGCCTCATAAATGCAGAACAGCAACAGCCATCCCTCTACATAAAGGTGGGCCATATACAGATCCTGGAAACTGCAGACACTTAAGTCTCACTAGTCACATATGCAAAGCCATGGAAAGAATTATCATGGAAATGATGATTGAACCCATTGAACCCAACCCAATCTGGTTACATCAAGGGCAGTTAATGCCTATTTTACTCTTTGAGAAGGTCACCAAAGCAATCGATGACTGCAAAATGGTTCATATTGTCTTCCTTGACATGGCCAAGGCATTTGAAACAATACCCAACTGATGCATTGTTGACAAACTCAAGAGGTTAGGTACAAACCCTTATGTTACCCAGTGAATAGCCCACTTGTTCACAGACAGGACCCAGGAAATTAGAATTGTGGAGGCCACCTCTACTAAGAGGCCAGTCACAAGTGGAGTTCCTCAGGAATAAGTACTTGGACCACTCCTGTCTGGCATTTACTTCTCTGAAGTCAAGCTCAATGTTAATGGCCTCTGGCTGACTAAATTTGCAGATGATTGCAAATTAAGAGCTGTTCTTCTGGAAGGGCTGACACAGACAAGCAACTGGTGTCAGAGCCATGGACTAAAACTAAATGTCAAGAGATGCATAAAAGTATCCTTTGGGAAGTCATACACCCCTGGTAACTATTTTATTGACAACACAACCCTAAGAGTTGACCCAATAATTAAGGACTTAGGGACACACATAGACAGTAATCTAGCCTTTGACCATCAAGTGTCTGCAGTAGTAAGGAAATCATTCTATGTTGCACAACTTACAAACAAATGTATGGAATCTAGGTCCAAGGAAGTCACTGTTCCACTGTATTCAGCATTCATCAGACCTATCATTGAGTATAATGCCCCCTTTGGTATGTACCTAACAAAGCATATCCAACAATTGGCACGTTCACAGAGGTTCCTCACTAAAAGAATACAGGGCATAAGTAACATGTCTTGTGCAGACCACCTCAAGGTCCTATCCATGTATTCTGCCTCCTACAGGTTGTTGAGGAGAGATCTATGTCTGGCATACAAGGCATTGTCAGACCTCACCCTGATGGACCTCCTGCATATCCACAAAACAAACAGCACCACAATTACCCTTTATAAAGACTTAAACCTTGCCTGTGGTATAAATAGGACCTGCTGGAGACAGAGAGGTATCTATTCCAGAGACTACCTCATGTCTGGAACAGGTTGCCCATTCATGTGAAGCAGAGATCCTCCCAGAACCCAATTAAAATGTAACTTGGACAATTGTAGGGGAACAAGAAATTCAATCCTGGTTTGGCACCTGTGTCTGTAATGGACACAGGCAGCTTGTAAATGTTTCATCTCTCATGCCCCTATTTACATTTATCCAGGGTAGAAGAACTTGTCAAAGATTTGGGATGCGTGGCTAGACTTAAAAAGGCCCTTGTGGTTGTTAGCCTAGCAAACACCTATGAACCTATAGACATACCACTTGTTTGTGCACTTGTTGATGATGCAGTCTGTCCCCTTAATGGGTAGGATACAGTATTAATGGAGGATGACAACAGGAGTAACAGCAATGACATGCATAAAAGACAGGTAATAGCAAACCACCGACAGACTCCCGCTGTTGGGTTTGCTTGTTGCACTCCCGCTATTGAGTTTGTGTGTTGTACTGCAGATTTCACAATGGGAAAGTAAAGAGAAAGACAACACAGTCATGTATTCCACCAACAAAATTCTGACAGCATGACATATACAGCACAATAACAAGGGCAGCAGATACTCACGTGACGGACATTGGACCTACTGGCCAGATGTCCCTGTGCAGAAAAACAGTAACATTAATGTTGTGTATCACAGGTCTGCTACACACTGCTGGAAACTATGAACCTGCTGTGGTTACATACCTGATCTGTCTGTTCTTGCACCTGCATGGTTTGGGCTCTTACTGGACGTACCTGTAGTATACAATGTTAGGGAAATATCAGTATGACATAAACAACAGTGCCGTGACAAGAGGCTGAGGCAAATACAGGTAGCGATCGCAATAATACTGTATGGATGCACTCACATGGCATTGTCTGGTGTTGTACAAAAGTAGATGGACCTGTGAACATTAATGCAGACAGCATTACACATATTGATTGCACTGTTCTGTCTGTACTGCAGTTGTATGAGTACATGACATTGCACTTATGTTCATTGTCATCACCCTCTGTGGATCTGTGTACACAATATAATATTCTGCTGCTGTAAATCTAAAATTACAATACATGAATATGCATGCAACAACAATATGCAGCGGATTATTCTACAGTCATCCATGTCATGCAAACTAAGACATATATTTTTAGTCTGGAACTCCTGTTTCTATCCCTCCCCTGGGTATCCATCACTCTCCACTCATCGTATGCAGGGATTCAAAAAATATTGTGATTTCATAGGGGCCAATGGTGGGCCACCATCAGTGACATCCCTTGATTTCTCATAGCAACATAACCTGTTGATTGCATGGAGGATCATGTCAGAGCTGTGTCAGCGACAGGACTCATGGGATCTATTGTGACCTCCGTCTACATTGATCTTGTTGGTGCGATCAGCCCTCACTTCATTTCTCCATACTGAATTCCCTGCCATCCAAGGAGTCGCTGTCTATGTTGTTGTGGAGTATGTATTATAATCTCATTCCATACTGAATTCCCTGCCCATCCAAGGAGTCGCTGTCTATGTTGTTTTGGAGTATGTATTATAATCTCATTTCCCTGCTGAGAGAAATTTTCATCCCTAGGTTTGTATGGTGTTCGAAAGACAGTGATATGTACATGTTCAGATTCATGTGGAGGCCCAGTTATGCAGATGATTATGGGACAGCTTATGTCACCGCAAAAATTATGCGTTCCTCTACAATGCAAAAATCTATGAAACATTCACAGTGACATGCAGTAATGTGACATATAAAAACTTAAAACAATGCCAGCATACATAACAGTTGTAAAATCAACATAACTTGTTATGTCTGTGGGATTCAATCCCCTTACACTACATATCCATTGAGTGGAGGTCCAAACACAACAGCATCTGTGGGATTCAATCCCCTTACACTACATAGCCATTGAATGGAGATCTAAACACAACAGCATCATGCTAGAACAGTTTGCTCACATTTTACATTAAAATACTTCACAGACATATTTATACAACAGAAATGTATGTTGCTGTAGTTGTAATGTAATTGCAGCCAAAACAGACAGGTATGAAAAAAGACACCAACGATCAACTCAATCATTACTGAGCAGTGAGTATCTGTAAATTATCAATTGAACAACTTAAAGAATATGTTGCAAAAACTCAGTATCTGAAAGCAGGCCACAGAAAGTACAGATCCTTTTTTTGTATTGAAACAGTATTTATAAGACTTGTGTTAAGAACCATCAATGAATAAATATCTATAACAGCAAAATGACATTGTACATATGGATAATGTCAGAATCAGCAGATTTCAGTCTGTACACCAGAGTGTATGGAGTCACCTGCAAGATATATGGATAATCTATAAATTGGTTTAGGTGCACTTTTCACTTTTGCAATCTTAATCTGTATATACTACTGCATATGAGAAATTAATGCATGTCATTAATGCAGATGGCAACACCTGTATGCATACAGGTAAATCAAACACTACTCAAGTAAGTTAAACTCAATTTATCTTAATGCTCACATTTTCCATAAAAATAAATCTAAACAGATATATTTGAGAATGAGTAATGTTAACAGAGGTAATATTCCCCAAAACAGAAAGGATAGCAGTTGCCAGTTTACCTTAACAGCGACCTATGACTGAGGTATAAGTGAAAGAAAGAGCACCTATTCATCCATGTTTTAAGTATATTTATGCCATACCTAATTAATAAGATTCATTTAAATTCCAAGTTTTCAAATCCTATTTGCGCATGTCCATATAAGATCTTGAAATCTGATGCATTAACCAATGGCTTGGTGTAATGGGAAGGTGCTCAAGGCAAGTACCCAATAGGTATCAATAAATGGTACCATGTGCAGCCCGTGCCTGTTATCTTCCAATGATCTGATAACATGACATAAACACCACTTATAAATATTGATTTTGATACATTTACAGACCAAATCATTGCTACCTGTGAATTGAGTGAGACCTCAGTGAGCAATTTTCAAATCTTACTACATTTTCCTTTGGAGTATCGACATTATTGAGATAGCTGCTTCCAGGAAGCCTCAAGATGTCTGGGCACCCAGATGTTAACTGTCTATGCTGGAGTGGAGCATCAGATGAGAGTCAGACCAATGAAATTCATGATGGTCGACATATGGAAATGGATTACAAGGGAGCCCTGATGGCGTATGGGGATCCTGATTGGAGTGCAGGTTTGCCACTGCTACAGAGACCTGCACTGGAGAGATGCAGAGGTACTTTGTCGAAGGGTCACTCAGCCAGTGGATGTCTACAGTAAGAGTCACAATCCTACTTATACCTAAACATTCCTACAGATTTAAGAGATATAGCCGTGTCCCAAATATAGATCAGATAGATAGCTTTTATTACCATTAAGTAGCTGTTCTGACAATTAGTTCACCTGGATAATTAAGAAGACAGGGTGACTGCTCTCAATAGAAGTATGCGTTCTATTCTTATGCTGTTAATTTATTTACTAATGTTTATAATATACATAGTACTGAACATTGTAGATGTACATCTGTTTTACAACATATAATGACATAATTACACAAATCCATGATACTTGTGTATCACTGACGCCTATAGCACCTAGGTCGCTGATGACTTTACATTTTGTAGTTATCCGTTATACTATAAAGGTGCTGCCTACTCTACCTGTGTATGTGTAAATACTAACTTATAAATAACTTCTTTACTTTATTCCTCTTAATAAAGTGAACATTCTTACTACAGTCCTATTTGTTTAAGTCAAGAGGAATGCCTGTCTGAATGCTTACACATAAGTTTTCAGTTATGTGTTGATAGCTGTTATTTCTGTAGATTATAATAGGCAATAAGTGTCATAGGTTTCCGTATTCACACACACACACACACACACACACACACACACACACACACACACACACACACACACACACACGCACACACGCACACACGCACACACGCACACACACACACACACACACACACACACACGCACGTTTGTTAAGAAGAAACATGTTGTTTGTTAGCTGAGCCTGTAAAGAAACTGCCTGCTATGTCTGTATTTTGGTTGCTGTGGGTTCAACCCCACAAGGGGGAAACATATCAATATATTGTTCTTTGTTTATTTCACAGATTGTTGAATATTCTTCTCTACATAACTGCTTATTGATATTAACATTTATTTTGTGCTTGGTTATGAATAACATTGTTATTCTTTGAATCTTTACAAATATCTTCGTAATCCATGATGTTCTGCTCAGGGTTATGTGTAAAGCTTGCAACTGACTGTTATATGTCAGGCAAACAGTATTATTTTCAAAAGTGCTATCAAGCATTGTTTTGTTGTTCATTATTACATTTATTTCAACAACCACATCTCAGCATTTGAGGGAGTCAGATGGTCAAACTTAAAAGCTGAAATGCAGATCAAGGGATACAATGATTTCTGCTTTTGATTTGTGATGTATACTTTGCCAAGGCACATCTGTAAATGTAGTCATCCCACATACCTTGCTCTGTACCTGATGTACGGCACCTTTTATGTCTGTGTTAACAGAAACTCTGTGATACATGATACTGTCCCACTGTCTGAGGGATGTATGTTTTTATTTGCAGTTACTGAGTGTGACCACGGTACTGACAAACTGATTCTTGCAAATTATTTACTTATATGCCCAGCATGTGGTCCTTTTTGAAATCCTAAGCCATGATCCATATTAGTTGTCCATCCATCATTCATAACTCCAGTCTTTTCACTATAGCCGCAACAAGCCCTCTTAGGCAAGATGTATTAGCTAGTACATGTCAGGGTTAGAGTGTGGATGTGCATTACAATTGCAAGTTTGAATCTCATGTTCTTCAAGTGTGTTAAAAAAAAAAAAAAAAAAACGTTTGTATAACATTGCAAAATGCAGATGGTGATTTTCTAATGTTCTTCAATCTTAACTTTTTTTAGAACCTAATCTGAGCAATGTATAGTCCTGTTATTTGAGGACTATGTCATTCATAGTTGCTCTTTTCTTTTTTTCAGGTAACAAGGAGACGACCTGCAATCACGCACTGTGCATCTAGCAGAATCACAGACTTAAAGAACAGTGGATGAATAGAGGTATGTTGCTTAATTTTTTTCTTTTTGTTAAATAAAATGTATCTGATCTTTGTTACAGGTCCATATATTTTACATTACTATGTATATTGCTTAGAATGTCAGAATACCCATCATGCACCAGTAAGGAAAGTACAATAAGCACAAGATACCTGTGCTTGCAGGTCTGATTGAAATACAAATATGTTGACATATCATTTAGCAGCAAACTATGTTTTCTGAAGATAGTTTTGGAATGTAGCCCACAACCTAAATAACAGTCAGGTTTGTGTATCTGTTTTGCATATTGGGAGGGAGATGTTTGTTTACATCATTGTGGGTGGATTGTGTGGTATTCCCTTCAGTTCAATATACAACTTCTTGGATGTTTTGTTGCAACATATTTGTATTCTGTATTTGTGGGTATGTTTACAGTTAGACATTTCTTAGCATCATTTCATAATCAGTAAGCATAATCAGGATGTTTTCATTATAGAGGTTACTGATTGCTATTAATTGTAGGCAAGTCATGCATACAGTTGTAGACTATGATACTGTTTGTACAACGCGTCCTAAATTCTCACGTCACAAGCTGTGACTGTGTTTATGATTGAACATTATAACTATTTGTTACTGTTGTATTCCTTATATTGATGTGGGTTCAGTCAATTACCATGCTGCCTGGATCAGATGTTTCTCATATGGTTGCATACTTTCCACAGTGTTGTCACCTCACTTTGCCTTCATTTTAACAATGTCACTTTGTGGCTGTTCAAATGACACATTACATACAGGGACTGCAATTTACATTCACACACAGACATAACTCTTCAGGGAGCACATGCAAGGGAAAAAGAATGGAAATAATGGCCTGCTGTCAGACACTCATCTGGACAGTCTGCTGAGGCAGGCGACGTTATTAAACAGTGCAGGTCACAATAGTAATGTTATCTTGGCATTTACAAGGTGTTATTTTGTCAAGTTTCAGTTATGGTAATATGGCATGAGGCAGTGGTGGGCATGATTCCATTCAAATGCTGGGCATGATCCCATCGAAAAGTCAGGATATGTTGCATGTGCTTGCTTTGCATATGCTTGCCATGCTTCTTGCTGGCCAAAAAAACAATGTTCAAGTGATGTAATGATCTCCACTGGTAAACTGTGTTAGGCCTGCCATTGCATAGCTTTCATTGAACTGCTCACATTGATGATGGCGACATTCTCTGTGATATGTTCTGTTATTGGACATGCCCATAACTATAGATAAAGTGACATAGGGAAGGTGGTGTGTGCAGTAGGAACCATTCATTAGCAGTAATTGTGCTGATTATAATTGTGCAACTTGCTAATGTGTGTACCATTTCAAATTAAACTGTGCTTTAAATAAGGAGTATGATGCATGCTACTACACCTTCAGTCTCATATTTGTATTTGTAGAACTCACAAGTGGATGGGATATTAGTTAAATATGTTAGATTTCAGATCTGCCCATCGATTTAATTTTAAGATCCGCTATGTTTTCCATGGGAATGTGTGGCTTTATAGACATTTTCTTCTTTGTTATGTTTTTTTTTTCAATAATATTTCTTTATTGTTTATTTTAAATGTACACCATTTCACAAGAGTAAACACAGGTGATAGACATTTGTTACAAAAACAATCAATTAAAACATATTTACACTATTTACATGAATGCTTTCATACTTTAAAAGTAGGACAGAAGACAAGACTTGTTTTTTCCCAGGGTTAATACCAACAAGTTAGTAAGCTACTATATGATGTTATGATTTTAATTGTGTATGCTTTAATTGTCTTCCAAGGTCAATGTTTTATGCAAGTATAATATTGAATATTTGTTCCCAATGTTTCAAAATATTAGGATTTTTATTTTGTTTATTTATTATGTATTTCTGGGCTAATATATGTTTTATCGTTATGTTCCTAAAGCTATTCCATGAGATTTTAGATGGGGTCAGCCAGTTGGTAGCTATATAGAGTTTCATTAATAAAAAATATTACTGAGAATGATTGCTTGATTTTTGGATACATTGATTGGGGGAATATGTAAAACCGTAAACTCCCACGTGAGCATTGGCGATTGATATCCCATCTTTTGTAATGTTTTTTTCAGAGAGTTCCAAAGTTTGGAGATGCATTTACAGCTCGGAAACATATGTAAAAGGTCAGCAGTTTCATCTTTGCAATGTGGGCAAAATTAGGAGTTTCTAGGGTTAAATTTATGCAGTTTAAGGCGTGTGTAGTAAGCATTATTGTATATCATGAGTTGGGTAAATTGTAGTTTTTGAAGAGATATAGATTTTGTTGTTATATTGATTGCTTGTATTATTTTATGGTTTTCTATCAATGTTATTTTTTCTTTCCAATAATTAGATAAGAGTATGTGTTCTTGATATTTCAGGTCTTTGATCAGTTTGTATGAGCATGTTATAAATTTATTGTGTTGTGAGTCTGCCAAAGTGAATCACATTTAATTAAGTCATCTTTATTTATGTTTACATCTTGCAGGTAACTTAAACACAATTCTTTGATCTGTCTTAAGATCAACATGTAAGTCTTAGGGAGATCCAATTGGTTTCTTAATTCCTGCGTGGAGGAGTTCAAAAATGGATATAAATCTTAAAGCGTTATATTAATTATAAGTGGGAACTTTTTCAGGTCAAGTAGTTGGTTATTTATTCTCAAGTTGGGGTTTTTGTGAATGGGTTGTAGTATCATCATGGTTTGGAGAAGATTTATGGATTTAAAAAGATTTTGTGTTAATGTTATGGAATTTTTAAAGGATTCCAATAGGTTATATGCTTTGATGTTTTTACTACTTAAAAAGGGTATTGATTTAGGATTTATATTGATGCTTTCAAGATGTTTAAAACCTAATTTTACCCAATGTGGTGCCCAACAATTATCTAGTTTATTAAAATTTGCAATTCTTATCTTTGTTATGGTTTTGACTACTGATATACATTGCATATGGTGGTACACTGGACTACGGTCATAATGTATTTTAACATTTCATGAAGTCTCTTCTCTACCTGTTTATTGTGATGCAGCGGATATGTTATGCAGAGAAATAGTATCAGGTATGCATATGTAATTTATGTCCCGTGTTGCAATTCATCTTGACAGAGCATGGGACCTATGGATGATTGCCTATCAGATATAAATGATCAGCACATGCCAGGCCACTTCTGGAGTCCTCAGATGACAATGATAATGATGATAATGATGATGATGATGATGATGATGAAGCTGGACCTGCACCTGCATGAGCCTTCATGCCTGCTGCACCCCAGAGGACACAATGCCAGGAACAACACAGAGATAATTATCAGGAGGAGATCAAGGAGGTTGTGACCAATGTGTTTCTAACACAGATGAGGGATATGATGGGGATTTTTTCCCAGGAAATGGTACAGGCCATGCACAACTCATTCAGGTGGATAGCCTGAGATATCATTTGTGAGGATCATCCCCATCAGCACAGTCCCTTAGGTCAGTAAATATTGTTTGTGTGCTCCAGTTGTGTAATGTTGCAAACATGCTGATTGCCATATAATTGATTGGACTGTATATGCACTCTTGTGAATGCATACCATACATCCCATGTAGCTGCTATGCTTATGTGTTACAAGTGCAAGCATACCATGCAGATATCATTGTGTGACATTTAATTATGTTCAGTGTGTGCATCACACACACTGACATGTTACACTTTCCTGCCACATTTAGCTGTTCATGCATTGTAGCAGTTAATCTGCAGCTAGTGCTGCAACAACTACCCTGCAAGCAGGAGCAGCCTTAGGTTAACTGGTGCCCTAGGCAAAACGGCTCCATGGCGCCCCCCCCCCACCATACCACCCGGTGCCCCTATCCTGGCCTACCTACACCAAATAAATACTGGAAAAGTGCCCCTGCTGGAGCGGCACCCTAGGCAGCCACCTAGTTGGCCTATGCCTAAGGCGGGCTATGCCTGTAAGCATGTGTTTTACTGAAGGAAACTGACAGAGAACAGATGTTGTCCATAGTCCAGCACTACCACTGCGGTATGGTTAAGATTTGCATATTGCCATATTATGAATGTGCAACAGAAGGGCATGTCATTGCCCATGTCTTTTGGATGACAGCTGTCATGCTGTCCACTGGCATGATTTGTTGTTGTGTGCCATGTGTGGGAAATCCTGCTGCCATTTTGGGTCATATACAGGTATGTCATACCTATGGGCAGTCCTCCTTTTCTGACTGCATCAAATGCCAATTTAGCGTAATGTATACACCACGGTATGAATAATTTATTCAGCAACAGTATAGTTTGCCATGTTTGCTGTATTTTACCTTTTTACATCCATTCCTTATTCACATAAGTTCACCCTTCCAGCAATATCTGTATACAGTAACTGATAATTGTACATGTCTCTGCACATAATCCGATCCATACTGAAACATCATTGTATCTTTAACATGTGAGCATTTACTGACATATCACTGATCCCTACTAAGCATCTGTATACTTAACCTGCTTGCTTTATACCTACAGTCACAGTGCAGCTATATATTTTCATTTGTACTTGTTTCCAAGATTGAATCAATATATTTATCTGTGCATTGTGTATATATCTTACTGGAATCAAATTAGATTATATACTGAAAAGGAACATTTAGAAATGTGGAGCTCTTCTCCCTGGGCCTCCTCTGAAAACGGACATTTTGTCCAGTCAGACTTGCCCAGTAAACAAATGTAAAATAAAATAAAATGTGCTGTAATGATATTCAGTAATGCGCATGGTGTGTAACATACACCTGCAGTTGTTTATTCCACATTGGTATGACAGTATATGTGCATGTGATTGAAATTTTTAGCTTGCTTACCTATGTCTGTTGACGTTACATGATTTCACATTACTGTGTATATGTGAGTTACACATGCCAGTTTTGGTGGACATCACCAATGCAGTCTACCCATGTGAAATACATTTACAATTTGCTTAAATGTATTTTGGGTTGGTGTCAACAGCACCCTATGTGTTGTACCCAAGGATCTGCAATGTGTTACCTCACCTTGTTGTCCTGCTTTGTCATTGTCTTCCTTGTTGTGGGCCCAGGTTATCCACCTCCCTTCCACCTTCATATTTACGGAATATGTTTTGTAGATATGTTTGTTTTTATTACAGTTACTGACCATTGTGATATATTATGTTATTGACATGGTCAACATGTGCCAAATGTATGACCATTTTATAGATGCAGGATATCTGCACACAAGTCACTCGCTACTGATTGCAATACATCTTTGTTACATTATACTAGTGTGTTAACCAGTGTATATTTTTGAAATTCATTAACACAACCTGTTATTCTTTTTGAGGCTGTAGTGTTAAATTTGTACAAATATTCTTACATGTCATTGGAATGTGTAAGTATATTGACATTGCATTCAGGTATGTTCCATTAAGGCCATTCACAGTCATGCATATACACCTACACCTGTGTGTTCCCTTTGACATGGCATCTGTGTGTAACATATATGCATTCCATTACACGTTTGTTAGGGTTGTGTACACCTACTAGTGTATTTAGTAGACATTTTGCTGTTTTGCTGCAGTGCTGTTTTTTGGCACTGTGCTTGGTAGTTTGCCTTTTACATGCATAATTGGAGGTTCAGTTCTGTCCTCTGCTGGAGTTGCCTAGCATTCCTATATCTACATTTGTTCATCTATGTTGTTGTTTGACTTATAGTTGCACTGCTGATAGACTACTTGGATATTTGTTTATTTATCCAGTGTATACTATGATCCTTATAACACATCTACCATTTCTTGTAACACATCCAGGTATAATGGCCACACAGTTTGCAACATGTCATAACATGATAGTGTATAGGTAGATATGTTTTTCTGCATTTCAGTATGGCTGTTATGCATGCCCACCATGTTTACATACATGCATACAAATATTTCAAGCATGGGCATTAAAGCCCTTCTAGCTTTTCAATATATCAAAACACTTGTTCTCATAATAAGTGTCCAGGCTGCTCTTAAAAATATCTGAACTAGTACTTGTTTTAATGTAATTTGGTAGTCTGTTCCATGCATCAGCTACTCTGTCAGAGAACTAGTTACTACACTTCTCATTCCTACAGAATCTTCTACACAGGTTGTCTGATGATTCTCTACTACCCTGTGATAACCCTAAACATTCCCATAAGTATTTGTCTCTAAATGCTCTATATACCCGAATAAGATCTCCTCTTAGATATCTATAAGAGACACTGTACAAGTTCAGATATTTTAGTCTTTCATAATAACTTAAATTTTCACATTCATGGATGCTCTTGGTTTATTTCCTCTGCATTCTTTCCAGTTTACTCATGTTTGTTTTCTTACAGGGTTTCCATATCATTATTCCATACTCAAGTTTGGGTCTAATGTAACTAATAAACAATGACTTCATCATTTTTGATTTCCTAGACTTTATATTTTTTTATACCACCTATGGTTCTATAACTATCATTAACCAATTGGTTGATATGATTAGAAAAACTCATAGCTGAATCTACCCATATACCCAGGTCCTTAAATGAGTCTATAGCTTCAATCACTGTGTGCTGTATTAAATATTCACATTTCAATTTATGTCTTCCAAACCTCATATGCTTAGTTTTTGATGTATTTATCAGCATATCATTCTCCTATGCCCAAATGGTCAATTTAGTTAAGTTATTTTGTAGACATGCGATCAGTGTTTTGTGTATGACCCTGTCAAATGCTGAAGTTAAATCTATATAAATTATATCACAGCACAATTTTTCATTCATAGCTGTTATTATATTGTTATAGAAAATCATGTTACAGGTGGTAACAGATCTATTTTCAACATATGCATGCTGATATATGGTTTCAAGTCCCATCCTATCCAGTTCTGACAATAACGTATTCAATATTACCTTCTCTATTATTTTTCCACAACATCAAAGTAGACTTAAGGGTCTGTATGACTCTGGGTTTGTCCTACTCCCCTTTCCCTTAAAGACATGTTTAATAATTGCATGTCTCCAGTCTTGAGGAATTTATTTGACTTATATGACTTAGTAAATAATAAATATAATGGTACTGTAAGTTCTTGCTAAAGTAGTCTAAGGTCATTGTTACTAATTCTGTCTCCTCCCTGCACTTTGTTTGGATCCAGTTTCCTCAGTTCCTTTTCAGTATATAATATAATTTGATTCCAGTATCTGGGGTTACTTGGATGTTACTAGAACAATTTATCACCCGTTTTGTGGAGCCAAGCTGTTTTGCATAAGATTTTGTAACTATATATATAATCCATTGTGTCTGAGAACAGATTTTAGAATCTGTACACAGTTTATCAATTTGTGTGTCTTTATTCTTTCCGCATCTTATGTATCTATAGAAATGTTTCATATTATTCTCAATATCTTTATATAAATTTTCTTCAAGTATTTCTTGAGCTTGTCTCACATTATGCTGAATCTGTTTGTCCAGTTTGTTTATTTCAATTTTCAAAGGTGTAGTTCGATCTGTCTTCCATTTGTTACATTTTTGACTCTCTCCTTAATCGGATAGCTTGTTCTTATGGAAATATACCCCCCTGATGTTGTATGCCTAGATCCTGATGTTAAACATTTTTTTTTGATTTTTTGCACTCTAAAACAGTTTTTCTTTCAAAACTTTCCACATTTCATCTGCAGTTTTTCCACTGAACACCTCGCTCCAGTTAGTTTTAGATACTGACTGTTTTGCTTCCATATAATCTGTAATCTTCTGTGCATTGGTATAGATTTCAGTTTGGCAGAATTATCTAGCAACAATTTCACCTTTATAACCCCATGAAGACTGTACATCAACAGTGGTAAATCATGACTTGAAATAACAGTATTTTATTTTAGGAACACAAAGAATGTCTAGTATGTTCCTTCCCCTGGTAGTGTTTGTTACAATCTGAAGCAATTGTTATTCCTGAATATACATTGTGAATAATTTCCTTACTAACATTGTTGAATCAATATTATTCCAGTCTGTTTCTGGTAAATTTATGTCCCCAGCTCCACATGTTGTGCAGTGTAACATCTGTGTATCTTACCTGTCCTTCCTGTTTTTTTTTCCCCAAGTTTTGTCTATCATATGTTGTGATAGTTGTCCTATGGGTATACCTGCTGTGATGGCCTTCTCTTCCTCTTTCTCTCTCTCTACCTTTCCTTCTTTTCAAAAAAAAAAAAAAAAAAATGGGTCTTATTCCCACCAAAACAAAAAAAAATGTTGCCCCCTGCTCCTCTGACTTTCCATCTGATTTTCCTTTTACAACATAATTCTCGTATGTCCTTCTTCACCCATACCCCACATCTTCTTTTCTGTCTCACACTGTCCTTTGATGTGTGTGTTACCTGTGTTCCCAATATGCCCCACACCCATTGTTAGCTAAGGTTAACTATGGCAGTGTGACCATGATTGCCCTTCGACTTATGGCTTCCATCAGAATATGTATTAGCTAGCATATCTTAATAATAGCAAACTTAGGGTGATATTCTGTAGTTGTCCATAAGCTTACTGTAGAGATTCTATTATAAATATGTATTGAAGACTAGCAGAATGCTTGAATTCTGAGATGTATTTCCTCACCTTTATTAACGTACATCAGCTTTGACAGAGATATTTCATTACTTACAGATTATTTGTGGATAATATACAGTGTACCATTACTACTGAGATGCTCCATTGTGCATCGAGATATTTCACTGTGCCACATTTACATATTACACTATCTGCAACTTTGCTGCTGATACAGGCATATGCACCCGATTCTGTGAACTTTACTAAATCCAGCCCATGTTTATCTCATCTTAATAAATCTTGAGGCCTCTCACACTTACAGACTTGAAGGATGTTATAATAACATTGCTAGATTTAGAGAAACAGTCTGTCACAGAACCTGGCATTGTCATGCACTTCAAAAAATTAACTGGTTACAACTAACATGCAATAGATCTATCCCAGTTAAAACTTATAAATGACATATTAAACAAAAATAAAAAATCCAACATTAGTAAAACTTATTCACAGAAACAGTCCTATAAGATCTTTACATTCACTAAATCAAAACCTAATACAAAATCTCAAAGCAGATGTGGTGAGTCACTCTACAATGTCGGCATTGCTAACAAAAGCAATAAATATTCCCTTTGAATATTGGAACAGAAAGCAACATTGCCAGATGCATAACAAAACTAAATCACAATCACCCAGATACCTAGTACTACTCAGAGATAGGTTAATGCAATCCCATAATTGTAACATATCTCCATATACATTATTAATAACATTATCTCGGCAGACACAGACTTAGGGATCAACCTGATGCTAGCAAATTATATTAATATTTTTCTTTCTGTCTTCACTTCATTCACATATTCACAATTGCATACACAACTGTACTTGGCAATTTATCTGAGACATACAGTATATCCTCTTCAATTCTTGTTTTGCTTTGCTTCTCATTCCATTATACTCATTATTTGTTATTGTATGTCAATTATGAATTATACAGTCTCAACATCATATATCACCTCCATTACTTTATGACAAATGTAGTTATTTGTAAATTACCTGACGCAAAACTCTATATGTAATTTTTATTTCCTGTTTGCATTGAAATTAGTTGTAAGTGGTATGCCTTGCTTATATAGCTTTATCTGCATTATTTGTAATACACACACACACACACACACACACACACACACACACATATATATATATATATATATATATATTGTGTGTGTGTGTGTGTGTGTGCGTGTGTGTGTGTGTGTAGCTGAGACTCCACTGAAAAAGGTCTGTTTAGACTGCCCCATTAACAAATGGAAATAAATAATTACATATAGGTTTATAGATATATACTAGGCTAATGACCACCATGGTTTTATAAGCCTAGCCACGAAATCCAACCTAATTGTCTCTCTGTGAACCTTGGATTGTCTGTTGGGAGGGATGTGTTAGTTTGAAACTGTTTGAGGGCTTTGTGGGAGGGGGGGTTAGTTTGGTAGTATTTTACTTACTATCTACCTCTATCCGTTAGAGACATGGGGACCAGACTTGGGGTGAATTTATGATTCCCCATCCAATGGTTGAGGTTACATTTGAATAAGGTCAGGAATGAACTCTATTTCAGATAGATGTGGAAGCCTATTCCATAGCACAGGGAATCTTTGAGACAAATATCAATCTCACCAGCATGTTCTATTTATAGCTCAGGCAAAGTTTAAATCCTTGGATCTAGTGTTTTTGGTGCTGTTCATTTTGTGCATATGTAAAAGATCCACTAGGGCTAGATCTGAGAATGCCTTATATGCCAGTTGTAGATCATATCTCAGTAACCTGTAGAAGACTGAGTACAGAGATAGTGCCTTAAGGTGATCTGTGCAGGATAGTGGGTTAGTGCCATGTCACTCAGATTGCTTACAGAGCAGATCAAGCATTGTAAACATGGCTTTTGCTTTTATTCCAATTAAAATATTCAGCTTGGTTCTGAAATTAAAACTTAACCAATAGTAAATACACAAAGTAACCAACAGTTAAATAATACAAAGTAATTATTGATGTTTCTGTGATTATCACTCCCTTCCTTCAAAAAATAAATTCATTATTACCATAACTTGTGTTACCAGACTGGATTACAAATGTTTCTTTGTTGATAGCTGAAAACCATCCCTGTAAGATCACTTTCAAAATCAAGTAGAACTGTGCTTTTCCCAAATACACGCTGTACATGGAGTGCCACAACTCCACTCTGAAATGAGGAAAAAGATAGTGCTTCCATAGGGAAAGACCCAGTCTTTATAGCATCCATATTACATAATCAGACTTTTAAAAGTTCGAACGTCATATGGTTGACACCATATGATCGAACTTTTAAAAGTTCGAAAATGTAATAAAAAAATAAACCAAAGAAAAAACCTACCTGAACGGTTTAAGCAGAGGTGCAAGCCTCCATGCACCCCCCACACCCCTGCTCTTTAAATATACCAACTCTGAGATCGCACTACAGTACAGAAAAGGGAAATCTTCCTATTCCGCACTGTATTGAAATCTCCATTGAAACGTTCAAACTTTTAAAAGTTCGATCATATCATGTCCACCATATGACGTTTGAACATTTAAGAGTTCGACAACGTGATGTAGACCCTCTTAATAGTGTTTATGGAGTGCTCAATAAATGTTATGGATACTTAAGCACTGTTTAAGACAGAAATTCATGTTAGGGACTAAAAGTGGGTAGTGTTCACTTGAAAGAGCAGTGTGGGAAGGGAAAACAGCTTTTTAAAGCTGTCAGAACTTCACTTGGCCACATGTACAAGCAGAAAATATGATAAAATGAAGTATATAACTGCTTTACAGTCTATTAGTGCTACAGAGGAGAATTCCATTTCTGCCTACCATCCATACCTCTCAGCTGACCCAGATTTTGAATAACATTCCTGACTCAGACATCCCTCTCCTCCTACCAACCAACACTACAGCCTGTGAGGGATGCACTTATATAGCCAAACTGGAAGCAAAGTCCTCTTCACCCAAGACTGGACTAGACAGTCAAGGAGAGAGGTTAAACACTTGCATCACACCACACTCATCACTTAGTTCCTCAAAACCTATACCATCAAACACACACATATAAACAAAAAATACACACCTACATTCGCGGAGGATCTGAATAAAACTCTGTCCAAGCAACAGGGACCTCCAAAGCAAAAATGCAAGCAACCTCCACCCCGCAACACAACCCAAATGACACATAGCCCACAAACTCAGTGTGCCACTCAACCACAGCCCATAAGACATAACAACGTACCCAACACTCTAGTCATAGGTGACTCTATAATTAGGCAGACACCAGGCTAAACAAGGAGAAAGTTACTGTCAGCTGCCTTTCAGGTGCCAGGATCTGCCACATAATGCACACACTCAGGTCACTCCACAACAAGTACAAATATGACTGTCATTGTCCATGTTGGTGTGAATGACCTGAGATGTACCTCCCTGGACTACATGAAAAGACAAACGAAGGAGCTGTCGGATCTTGTAGCCTAGTCAGGTATAACCCTAGCCCTGAGTAGCATCCTGCCATCACCCAGAATGATACCACAGTACAAGGACAAAATGATTGACTTCAACAATTGGCTAAGCTACTGGTGTCATTCTAAGGGGCTCCAGTATCTGTCTGCCTAGGATGACATGATCGATAGGCCACAATGCTTTGCCAGAGATGGCCTGCAGCTGTCGCCCTTGGGATTCCTGATACTGGCTAAGGTTCCTGCCACCGCTATAGTGCTTTTTTAGGCAAAGTTCAAATGACAAATTCACCACCATAACAAGTACAAGCAAGCAAAATCTGAGGGTAATGCTACTCAATCCTAGAAGTCTAAACCTCAAAATGCACTCACTTGAGGCACTCCTTAAAATGGAGAACATCGACATCTATGCAGTAACAGCAACTTGGTTCAAGGCTCCAGAGAGCATCCCTGCATTACCAGACTATAATTCATACCACAACTTTTGGCCACGTAACCTGGACCGAAACACTAAAGGCGGAGGCGTGTCCATATTCATTAAGGATATCCACACCTCCAGGCTAGTTGCTCAGCATAATACATCTGAGATTATCCAAGTGCAACTAACTCTGGGCAAGATTGCAATCCAAATTGTAGCTTGCTACAGATCCCCCACCATGCCCCAGGATTCCCACTCCTCATTTCTTGATACACTGGAAAATATTAGGGTACAACCTAACACCCTAATAATGAGCGATTTCAACTACCCCACCATTAACTGGGAAAACTACTCATGTACCAACTCTTTTGCTCAACGTTTTCTGAAATTCATAAATTTCAACGCCTTGGATCAACTTATTCACACCCCCACAAGGGGGCAGCAATATCCTAGACCTGCTCATTACCAACATGGGCAACTGCTGTTCCAC
Source organism: Protopterus annectens (assembly GCF_019279795.1). Taxonomy (NCBI): domain Eukaryota; kingdom Metazoa; phylum Chordata; order Ceratodontiformes; family Protopteridae; genus Protopterus; species Protopterus annectens. The sequence goes on along the minus strand of NC_056728.1, from coordinate 546,256,343 downwards.
ACCAGAGGTCAATTCCTTGCTGGTCAGATCCGACCACAAGCTAATCACCCTAGATATCCACATCCTCTCCCACCCCCCACCCCCACCCCCATTAGGGAAATCACAGTAAAAAATTTTCTCCAAAACCAACTTCATGCTTCTTAAGACAGAACTGGCAAACATCACGACACCCATGCAGATGGACAATAGAGGTACGACTGCTGAATCCTACACAGATGCACTTTGTAAGCACTTACACGAGTGCATGGATCGTGCAATCCCTAACAGAACCAAGATGCTATCCTCCAAAAAAAGGAAGCCAATCTGATGGTCCCCTGCCATAAACAAACTCTACAACAGAAGAAAAAAACTGTTGCAAAAAAGAGTAAAATCCCATGATTGGAGGAACTCCCTTGTCAGCCTCAGTAAAAAGCTGAGATCCCTCATAAAATCCTCCAAAGCTAGTTATGAAAACAAAATTGCCACTGATTCTAAAGACAACCACAACGCATTCTATAGCTGTGTCAGGAATCTCAATGGAAACACTCAGATCCACTCTGAGTTACAGCACAATGGCACTAAATATACAGAACCAACTGATATTATTAACATCCTGGCAGATTCCCCCTCACCCCCTAAAGGGCACATCTCTATACTGGAAGAATGCAAAGTTCCTGTAATCACAGCTGCACAGGTAAAACCCACACTCTCCAAAGCCAAAAACACAGCATCCATGGGACCTGACAAAATCCCAGCTGCATTCTACATGAACTACAGAATGATCTGGCACTCCACCTAAGTACCATGTTCAGTCATAGCCTCACCTCAGGCTTTGTGCCCACTGAATGGTGCACAGTGATGGTTATCCCACTCCACAAAGGGAGAGCCACCACGGACCCCGGGAACTACCGCCCCATTAGCCTGATGAGCCTGGCCTGCAAGGCTATGGAGCATATCATCATGGAACTTATAAACAATTACACTGGTAATCTCCAAACTCTGGACCCCACCCAGTTCGGGTTTGTAAAAGGCAGATCATGTCTCCTAAACCTGATGGACTTCTTTGAAGCGGTCACCAAAGCTGTAGATGAGGGTAAGGTGGTTCACACAGCCTATCTAGATCTCACCAAGGCTTTCAACACCATCCCCCACTCTGGAAGTATAGATAAATTCACTAAACTAGGTATAAATTCGCATGTCACTAGATGGGTTGCCAACTGGCTCACTGACAGAACCCACACTGTGAACGTAGCAGACTCCAAATCCGACTTCAGACCAGTGACAAGTGGAGTACCACAGGGTTTAGTCCTAGGTCCTCTCCTGTTTGGTATCTACTTCTCAGAAGTACAGGCTAACACAGAAGGTCTTTGGCTAATGAAGTTCGCAGATGACTGCAAACTAGGAGCCATAATCGAAACTCCTAACGATGTGAACATTCTATAAAAGGGCCTCACTGAGACAGATGCCTGGTGTCAAAGCCATGGCCTTAAGCTTAATGCCAAAAAGTGCATTGTCATCCCTTTTGGTAAAAACTCTCTACCCATGAACTACCACATAGGCAGTAGTCTACTTAACACTGAAAGTGTGTTAAGAGACCTTGGGACACAGGTGGACAGTAATCTCTCCTTAATCACATTGCCACAGTAGTCAGGAAATCCTTCTACGTGGCACACCTCATCACAGAGTTTCTCATCCAGGAAAAAAGAGGTCATTGTTCCCCTCTACTTGTCACTCATTAGACCCATTATAGAGTACAACACCCCTTTTGGTATGTACCTCACAAGACATCTACAACAACTAGAAAGGTCACAGAAATACCTCACAAAGAGGATTACTGGCCTCAAACAGATGCCCTATGCAGACTGTCTCAAAAAACTCCAGCTTTGCTCCATTCCATGTCGCTTACTCAGAGGCAATCTCTGCCTAACATACAAAGCTATGTCAAACCCAGAGCTGCTGGACATGCTCCACTTAAAGAAATCCCAATCTCTCCAAGCTACACATTCTAGGGACCTAAACCTTGTCACCACAGTAAGCAGAACATGCTGGAGGGATAGATTCCTGTCCCAGAGACTTCCCATACTCTGGAACAAACTACCTATCTATATCAAACAAAGCTCCTCATTAGCACTCTTCAAGAAAAATCTTGATGGTTGGATGGGAGATAGGAAATTCACCCCGGGGATCACTTCTGTGGCTCTGCTCGACAGGGGCACAGGAAAATAATTTTCTTGGGTGGTGAAAGCCAGGGTACCTTTTTGGCTAGGCTTATGTAGGTCCCATGGCCAATAGCCTAGTACCTACCTATGAACCTATATCTTATATATTTGCCTGTCACTCATAGTTCTTTGATTGTTCTGGTAAATGACTTTGCTTACAATCAGTTAGTAATGCCAGATATTAGTGTTAAATACTTCTTATTCTGAAAGTTCTTGTTGTTAAATAAACTTTTAAGTGAATTAGAACAATATTTAAAAAAAATGTCCCCTGGTTATGATCCTTTGCCACCCCCCATTATTTTTGGATTTGTCCAGAATTCTTAAGCTAAGAAGTTAAGAGGCATAGTGATGTCTGCTTGACAACACTCAGTAAATGCTTCATTTGATTTCAAAGCCAGTAAAACAATTTGTGCTCTTACACATTCTCTCACTCTCTGTCTTTATTTTCTTTCTTTTGTTTTCTTTTTCTTTTGCTGTAACCGGTATTACATGGAGCAGATAAAGCTTCACTTACTATAAAGGATTTTAATCAAGTCTCACAGATCATAACATTTTATTATATGTTCTTTACATGGATGCCAAGATTCACTTTGAGAACTTAACTCTTGAGATGAATTCCTTGTTATCCATACCTTGAGTATACAATAAGCTGATTATTATTAGGAGCCAGATCATAATCCTTTACAGTCATTTAATAGTGGCCATTGAAACAGTTTGCCCACAGAATGTTGGGACAACATTCTAAGTTAGAAGTCTTGCAGAAGCAGCTGTGTTGTTTGTTGTTTGTCTTTCGGCTTTTTCCCGGTAAGGGGTCGCCACAGCGAAACTCCGGTCCGCTAATGATTGGCAGTATATTCTTTTTACGAAATGCCGAGGTACTAGCTCAACGCCCAACCTTCAACTAACTAACAATACACACGCATGTCTTTTGAACGCTACCCAACCGCGGGGAGGACATGCAGACTCCACACAGAAGGCACTCCCAAGCCAAGCCGAGAATCGAACGGGAGAACCTCTTGCTGTGAGGTAACAATGCTACCACCGTATCATCATGGCTATCAGAAGCAGCTGTGTAGAAAGGTATATAAAAGTACAGTTGAGTTAGCTGAACTTACTATAACAGTAGATGTTTAAATGATCACTGCTGCAGTACGCTTAGCTATACGAGTTAAATCCTGTGAAAGATATATAAGAGATGGCCAGCTTATCAAAGCTTCAGGGCACATTCCACATGTCCAAACTATCAAGCAGCTCAAGATGAGTTGACTTAAGGAAAAGTTTAGGCACCAAACCCTGCAATGATTTCCTGTCAGTAGAGAGATGGAGGCTGAGCCCTCAAAGGACAATGCTAGAAATAAATGTCTACACTCTGGCATAAAAAACACACACCAAAAGCAAGGGAGATGGAGGGGTGGATTTTGTATAGAAAAGGTCTTGGGGACCAAAGATGATTTAGAGAGTTGAGTGCCTTGACCAGGGCATTAATCTCCTTGATATTTATGTGCTTGTGGGATTTTTATTCCTCCTGAAACTGCTCCCCAAGCAAAGTCTGAAGTGTCTGTGATGACTGACTGCTTTGGACCAGGGAATAAGAAAGGCAGACCAGAATTTAAAGATATCTGTTGTCCTCACCAAAAGAAAAATCTTCCTCTGGTAAACCTCAGCACTAAGATTTGAAAAGATAATGGATGTTGATGTTGGGACCAAAAACATTTCAGCTACCACTGTATCTTTCTCATGTAGAGTCTTGTCAGGGGTATCATGAGAATCATAGATGCCATGAGACCCAAAATATAACAGTGACTGGAGTCTGAGTGGAAAACCTTAGAAATATATCTAAATAAATAAAGATCTAATTTTCCTGTGAAGGAAAAGCTCTTTGAACTGAGGTGCATAGTTGGCATCCCAGAAACACAATCCTGAGTGAAGGAGTCACCCCAAGCCAGATTCCTGACACTTTGAAAAGGGCTCTACACAAATAAGAAAGTCATCTAAATGTGGAAAAACATAGATACCCTGTAGCCTGCCGTGAGCTATAACTGGAGCTACACACTTTGTGAGCATTCTTTGTGCAGTGGATAGTCCATGGGTAAGGTAGAGAATTGATAATGTGATCCGGACGCACAAAACTTTAAGAAACATTTGATATTTAGGTTCATAGGTTGGTACTAGGCTATCGGCCCTAGGGCCTAGACAAACCTAGCCTTAACAATTCCCTGGCTAATTCTTCCCACACTATTTACTTCCCTGGACCCCTGCCTAGCAGAGCGACTGACGTGATCCCTGGGGTGAATTTCCTTTTTCCCATCCAGTTGTCAAGGTTCCTTTTGAAGAGGGCCAAAGAGGCGCTCTGCTTGACATGTATGGACAATCTATTCCAGAGTGTGGGGAGTCTCTGGGTCAGGAACCTATCTGTCCAGCATGTTTTGTTTATTGTGATGACAATGTTTAGATCCCTGGAGTGTGTGGCATTTGGTTGAATAGGGATCTGATGATACACATCATTTAAGTCTATTGTTATCAGGAAACTTGAAAGAGGAAGAAAAGATAACAGGTTGTGAAGTGACATCATTCTGAATGTAAGGCACTATCAAAAACAGATTTAGGAAAGAAAGATTTAGAACTGGTCTGCAAGCATTTTCTTTCTTTGGCACTAGGAACATGATCAATAAAACCCTTCCACACCTAGAAAGGAGGAACTGGTTCTAGCTATCCTTGGGAGAGCATGTAATGAAGAACAGATGGAAACAAGAGACTGATCTGGAGGATGAAAAATGACCCCTGAAAAGGAGGAATTTCCTCTTACTACCATCTGTAATCCCAATGAATGATTTTCAGAACCCATTTGTCTAAAACAATCTGTTGACAAAGAGAAAAATGGAGATTTAGACCTTCTAGAAGAAGAAAAAAGGGTTAGGGTGGGAGGGGGTTACAAGGTCTCTTGAATAGTCATTCAGACTTGTTGGGCTGTCCTTGGTTTTGGGAGGTTTGAGAGCTCTTTTTGGAACCGTCTTGCTGTTTCTTATTAAACATCTGTTTACCATGTATTTTGTTGAGACTGTTTATTCTGCTTTTTGCCAAAATTGGATGAGGAGATAAAAAATATCTTGGACAATTTGAAAAAGGAGGGATGAAACATCTTAAGAGATTCTCTGGATAAGCTTGCCCACTTCATCACATTTTTTGACTACCTCTGCAACATTGGGGCAAACACTACATCTCTATCCAAAAAAGAATTTAAAATCTCATTTTAAACATCATCAGTGAGGTTCTGAGAATGCAGCCATGTAAACCTCCTCAAAAACAGTACCAGTGCCATAGCCCTGGAAGAAGTATCAACAGAATCATACACTAACTGCAAACAATGAGGTGTGACAAGTGCAACAGAAGAAACTAAATCATTTAAGGCAGATTTTTCATCACAAGAAGAAACTGCAGATAAAACATTCCTCATACTTTCAAAATTTGTCAGAACAAACTTTAACATACGAGCCTGGCAATTCAAAATTCTGAAAATCAAAATTGCAGAAGTGTACACATTTCCCTTATCTATCAATAATTTCTCCATCCTTATCAGAAGGAGTAGGATTGGAATTAACTGAGTGCTTAGCAGCAGTGGGATCAACTAAAGTTACAGCTGCTGGGTCAGGTTTGGAGTAGCGTATAAAAATTTAAAAGACTGAGGAACTTTAACTTCCTATCTGACCTTTTAGGGGCAGCTTGCTAACTATCAGGAAAATTGCAGGCAGTTGCACGTATTCTCTAAAGCAGACAAACAGGAGGAATGGGTGTAGGTTCTGGATGATCCTTCTATAACAAGTTATAGTATTTTCTGAGAGACTGAGAAACATCATGATTCTCCCACTGAAAACACTGAGGCATTCTAGCAATAGTCTCAAAAACAGAGACCCCCCCCATGGTGAATCAGAAACTGAACAGTCCTCTGAGGAAAAAAAACACATACATCAGTCCCTGTGTCTTCCTTTTCAGATTCAAAAATCTTTAATCTTGTCAGGAAAAGAGGAATTCCTCTTTCATTTACCAGAACATACTTTACCAGAAGAATGAACAGCATGAATTAAGCCCTGAGCCAGATGCAGTAAGCTACTGTTAACATAAATTTGTGGGGGAATAGATGCATGCTTGATTTCTTGCTTCTTTTTGACAGGAAAATGAGGCAAAACAAGTTACTAATGGTTACAGCTTCATAACTAGGACATTTCCTGTTCCCTCTCCCAGGACTGAAAAGACTGACTCTGCCTTTACCACTGAGGATACCTCAAGAGCTGCATTGCACATGGCTAACCACTGGTCTGTAGTAGCTGTAGGTGATACACCAGAAGGATTCAGGGTAAATGATTAGTGGCCTGAGATACTACAAATGGCCACAGCAAAGTCACCCACCTGTGGCCTAGGCAAATTGTTAGTCTACTGTGGTGGCAAAGGCTGTTTGTTTAATGTCTTTTTTTTTTTTGCTATAAGGAGGACTGACCATGGGATTGCTAGTCTGTTCCATGGTCAAGCCAAAACTAGTGCTTCCTTCCCTAGGAAGACAGGCAGCAATTGCCAATAAAGAATACCAATCTACAAAGGTTACTTTTTCAAGAGAAAACACAGTAATAATCACTTTAAAAGACTTTCCCCGGGATTCATGAAGCTTGCACCAGGCACAGACATAGCATCGGTGATCTAGCGCCAAATATGGCCGCTGAGCGATTTAGGTACGAGCTGTTTCCACATGCACTGCCAGCATATGCCAGAGCTGCACAGCTCCCATTGCACATATGCTAATTACCCCATGCACAGCAGTGTAGCATGCAAATGAAGGTATATAGTGATTCATGAAGTGGTGCAGGCATTGTGTAAGCATGTAGAAATGTAAAACAAAAAAAAAAAAAAAAAAACGTTTTATATTTTGTCAAACATAAAATCGGAGCCATGAAAGTGGACCAAACTTACGTATTATAACGTTAATATATGCCAATGGCTAAATATATAGCCAATGGCATAAAACAACGTGCACAACTTATAAAAAAATAACATTTAATGTCATGACCACACTAACGCAAAGTAAAACCGCAGTGCATCTGTGCGCAAATGGGATCACAAGGAAAATATATTTAGATGTCATAAAACTGCAATATAACACAATTCATGATATCCCCATAATAGTCAATGGCACGCATGCTACACCACAACCATGGCGCAAGGGTTTCTGAGGGTCTGTGACAATGTTCCATGTGGTAACTAGGAATTAGCAGTCAATGCCATGCAAATGAGTCAAGTAATATTGAATCGCAAATGCCCCGCCGGCGTAAGGATGTACCACACTGTACAACACCGAGGAGTGGCCTGGAGGTAAACATGACATCAAGAGAGGGACACACCAACGTAGCTGTAAGCACATTGGATCATTACTAATCCGTGTTGCATGTTGCAAAGCAAAGCCGCAGGATAGGGGTGTGGAAGTAGCCTTAGCTTTGCTTAGCTGAGAGCACTCAAGGTAACCGAAAGTTCATGTGAACATGGATGAAAATGCACACAAAACCCGGTAAACGGCTGTGCGCGGCGCACACCATAGCTAAAACAGGAAGGATACGGGAAGACAATAAGGAAATGCTGCAGCATGGTAATTGGAGTACAAATGAGTAATTAACACCTAGAAACTCACAGTGAGCCATAGACAACAGCTAACAAGGCTGCTAGCAGCAACCTGCAGAACAGGAAAGGGGAGGTGCCGTACAACTAAGAAAAGAGAACTGTCACAGCAGAACAAAGCAAACTTGCAATAGATCAGCTACATAACACATTTCCCAACACAATCATGGGTTGTGAAAGTACAAAACAAGAAAGCTGGCAGCTGGATGCATGCCTGACAATAGGAGCGGAATCGGGTTGAAACTGAAGTAAAGTTCAATAGATGAATCACGGTAGCCAAGCGTAAGTCAACACCAAAGGCCCCACAATAGCAGTACCTGCTGTAAAACCAATAATTAAGATACCCTGCAGCTGGAATAGCACAAACACACCCAATTACACCAGCATCATCCATTACACAATAGTATAAGGTGTGAAAGCCCCCCACACACTCTTGTGTATTCCCAGACACTCTGCACCATTGGTGTATACAGACAGGGAACTTTTAATATGTACATGTTAAGGACTGCCATAGCTTTGATTCAGCAGCATGTGTTGGAGATGGCTGGTGGTGTGGAGGATGATGCTGACAACTATCTCAGGCACCGGAGGAGGAGAACAGTGTTCAGACCCAAGGTAATCTACCAGGGGCTACATGATCTGGAGATAGTAGAGCATTACAGGGTGGACAGGGACATCATACAGCAACTTGTTGAGCTGTGCCGGCCACGCCTCAGAGCCAGAAGTAACAGAGGGGAACCCATCCCAGTGGACACGAAGGTATGTGTAAGCTTGAGAATACTAGCCACAGGTACCTTCCAAAGGCCAACTGGGGATATCATGGGGATCTCACAGGCATCAGCATCCAGGGTACTCCACCAGTTCCTGGATGCCATGTTACCACACGCCAATGAGAACATATACTTCTCCTGAATGCAGAAGGAGTTGGCCAGCAATATGCATCTCTTCCACTGTGTGGCAGACTACCCGGAGGTACTGGGTGCAATAGACTGTATGCACATACACATCAAGTCACCACCCGGTGAGCAGGGTAGGCGCTACTTAAACAGCAAGGGATTCCCCTCCATCAACTGCCAGGCCATGTGCAATGCCCAGGGCATTATCATGGATGTGTGAGCTGGCAGCCCTGGAAGCTATCACAACTCCCACATCTGGCATGCCTCACAGCTGTATCAGGTATCTGCCAGGGGGACATCCCATATGGCCACCTGGTGGGGGATGCTGGCTATGCACTGGAACTGTGGATGATGACTCCCATCAGAAATACACACACAGCCATGCAAGAACGCCATAATGAGGCACACGCAGAAACCAGAATCATCATAGAGAGCGTGTTTGGGATGCTGAAATCATAGTTCTGTTGCTTGGACATATCTGGTGGAGCCTTGCAGTACTCTACAAGAACATGTGCCCACATCTTCGTAGTATGTGCCATGCTACACAATATGATCATGCGGAAACAGCTGCAGCAGGGACAGAATTGTGAAGGCCCTCACAGCCCACCACCATTGCCAAGGGACCCACAAGCACAGAGGGACTCAGACCACGAACACCCTGTGCTAGCCCCAGTAGGCAGATGGAGGCGTGCCCAGTATGCCCATGCCTTGGCAAAGAGGGAACATATAGCACACACACTGACAGTGTAGGCACTTGTGGACTGACACCCTTCTCCACCTGCACACACAGCAAACATGGATGGCACACACACACGACCACCTGTAAATTGTCATGTATAGGTGGTCTACTGTGTGCATCCTACATAGTAGCCCTCAACTATTGTACACACAACCGCCATTGGCACAAGGTAAGTCAATACCTGAACAGCAAATTAAGCTATCAGCATGTATCCATACTGTATGTACAGGTACATAGATACATAGATAGGTACATGCCCAACTGCTGAGGCCACTCATAAGCATAGGCAAAACGTGTCTGCTGTTGCCACCCCATCGATTAACTAACTGTCCTTCTGTGGAGCAGAGCCAATTGCGGGATCCCTGGGGTGTAGCCACTGTTCCCCACCCAATCTGCAAGGATTCCCTGGAGTGTTAGTGAGGGTTTTTGCATAATGTAATCAGGGATGTAGTTCCAAATAATGGGGAGTATCCCTGACAGGAATCTTTACAGATGTTTACATGTTACATAGTATACCTTAAACACAGCTTGCATATATAGGTAGTTTTCCACAGAATAATAAACATGTGGAACACACAACCGCTGAAATGTGCGTTAATCACCCTTGCACTACCAGTGCCTGCTCTGAGGGGTAAGATATCACTACCAGGATTAGAAAACGCAACCATGTACACATTCATCACAATAACATACCACTAAGCTACCTGACATGTACCAATGGCAGTCGTGTATACTGACAGGATAAAACACAAAAGGTAGGAATGTGTTGAAATAGGACAAACCGGCATGTTCCCAATGAAAGGTGTATATTATATATATATATATATATATATATATATATATATATATATATATATATATATATATATATATATAATATATATATATATATATATATATATATATATATATATATATATATATATATATATATAAATATATATATATATATATATATATATATATATATATATATATATATATATATATATATGTATATATAGAGAGAGAGAGAGAGAGAGGGAGAGAGAGAGAGAGAGAGAGAGAGAGAGAAAGATGTTGAGATATGGGGATATACATATATATGTAGATATATAGATAGGTTACCAACATCTACATAGCCATGGAGGTACATATAAATGGGATACCTACCACATACAGACTGCTTTACATACTGACGCGTGTAATCCCGAGGCTTAAGGTCCGAAAGAACACAGTACCGAAACACCAGATGCGCGAGGTGTAAAATCACAATGTTAAGGGACAGTTATTCAGTGCTTCTGGTGTTGTGGTTCAGGTAGGTTATTGTGTGTAAATGTGTTTCTTAGAGCTGTAGTATGTGTAAGTGTGTGTTTTGGGTGTGTTGTTTGTTCTGGGGGACTGTAATGTGTGGGTGTGGGTTAGCTTTGTGCATTTGTTTGAGCGACCTAGGAGGTAGAATATTAAAGTAGGGGGTGGTGTGGGGGGTGCAGACACCTACACGGGGGGTGTAGGGGGACTTGGCCACCTGCTCATATGTAGTGTAGGATGGTTTGTTTGGATGTGGTGGGTAGCAGTGTATCTGTGTGTGCGTGTGTTCCATGTTCATGTTACTTTCGCAAGTTACTGTCGCTGTCGGTAATGTGGGGTATGGGAGTCTGGTCCCGGTACTGTGTGCGTCGGAACCCTTTGTTTTCGGGATTCTGTAGGTATCCCGTATACAGCGGTTGAAGTGTTCAAATATGTGTATAACATGGTCCATACCAATCAGACATTCCGCCACTAACAACCTTTATGAGCAAAGGATATGGAAAGTATATGCCTATACAGTATTACAAATATGTGCTTTGGACATGAGCCAATGATAGTGTTACCACCTGTCCTACTTTGCAAGGGACACTCCCTCTTTGCGCGGTTGTGTCCTGACCAAATATATTAAACGTGGCAAATGTCCTGGGATTGTAGGACATAAGCAGGCCCCGTATGTACTGTAATAGTTGCATACAATAGTTATTTCTGTATCTAAAATATCTACATGTTACAAGAAACAGGATAAGCAACTAAAATGCTACAAGAATAAGCTTATATTTAGGCAAGAAAGGAAAGTTCTATCCCTTGTACTGACTGTGGGTTTGTGTCGGCCTGTAAAATCTGATGTGTGTCCTGAAAATGTCCCACTAAGGCCATATGAAAAGGTGGGAACCCTAGCCAAAGAGGGTCAGTCACCAACACAACTACGATGACTGCAAATACCTATGACAGAAATACACAGATTACATGTAGCAACACTTTATTACATTCAGATGTATTACCGAAGAGATTCAAGGACTAACATCACCTGCATGCTATACAGGAACCACATAACAGTGCCTTAATGAATCAGCCTGCAATTATCATTACATTAGTCCACAAAAGGATAGGTGTTCAAATAGGGAAGGAACCCTCATGCACATATCGATTATGTATGAAAGCAGTTCCTACACACCTACATCTGCTATGCACACCCACCATCACACCCACACCCAAACATATTACAATGCAAACTGTAATAACATTACAAATCATTCACTCACTGTACGACATCTGCAGAAGCCTTAACATACCTTGTCAGAGACACACCAACATGGTCCTATGTGAAATAGCTGCTGTTATACAATGGAATAGCTGCTGATGTTACAGGGTTTGTTTGCACTAATCCCATTTCAGAGGGATGTGTTAGCAATTACTGAGTAACAGCACAGTATGCTACACATGTACACCAAATCAAGGATGTCTGGTGAGCACACTGTAAACCACATAACAGCTCATGCATAGCCATACAGCCTTGAGCTGCCCAAACATCCTTGCCAGACTTAAACATCTGCAGAAGTATCAGGTACAAACAAACCCTGCATAAGTAGCAATGTTCTGAAATATAACAGCTGTACTCATATGTAGAACAAAATCATCTAGCCATTACACACAGTTCACGGGAGTCATGAAGCTAATATTTCTCTGTGTGTCTCCATATAGCTGTTGAAATATATCACAAACAACACATCCAGGCCATCTTCCATGAAAGTAAGGCAAATGGACAACGCCCAAAAGGAGTACTCAGTTATACACCACTTTTGCCATGGTATCGGCTAATGGAGTAGCTGCACAGCTGATGTGCATCTAATTAACTACTTTGGAGCAGCAATTGGTGGACAGGATACCACATGCTACCGATATGTAACTAGAAAAGGATGTGTTATCACACATTCAAACCATCCGTATATACCAGCGGAACGGTACAAAGAACATTGAAACACAAACTGAAAAGGATTGAATCAACAGTTAATGACACCTCGGGTTACTAATAAGGTATGTAGAACAGTCATTATGTCTGTGTATGTAGTACCTTTCTGTAGTATTTAAAGTGCACGTGATCCATATAGTGGAAACAGTTATGTTGTAGTGATGTATTGTTGAGCATAGTAACGCTTGTAGTATTTGTGTGTACTGCTGTAGGTCACAAGGCAAACACCGCATACACTACAAGGTATGCTATATAAGGACTTTGAACAGAAATACTCCTCACCAGTCGCTGTCAGTAGCAGGGCTGGTCCAACAAGTATGTGCAATAACAGGGGATAGTACATGTTGATATATTGTAATAGTAGCCATATGTATTGGTGTATTAATGAGAATAACATGTCAAAGGTTGGGCCACTGTGCAATTATAATTTGCATTGTGGGATATTGTGCCAATAACTGTGTAATGTACAGTATTGTAGGCAGATATGTATTACAAGCTACATTGCATTACTGTAATGTTAGGCAAACATTAGTTATGTCTATTGGCATTTACAATGCACAATAACAGGATACATATGACTTTTAGTCACCAACAGTTTATCAGCATGATAGAAAAGTAAAATGGAAGAGCTAGTTAACTATCCATGCACATAAGACATGTAATATGTGCAAAAGTAGATACTAGGCTGGCTTACCAAGGTATTTATAAGCCTAGCTAGAGTGTATTGGCTTTCGCCACCCCCATAGGTTGGTTCCTTGAGCCTCGGAATGGCAGAGCCATCAGTTCCCTGTGCCTCTGTCCAGCAGAGCCACTGCAGTGATCCCCGGGGTACATATCTGTCTCCCATCCACACGTCAAGGTTTCCCTTGAAAAGTGCAAGTGAGGGGCCCTGCCTGATGTACATTGGAATCATGTTCCAAAGCATGGGGAGTCTCCGGGTCAGGAATCTCTCTGTCCAGCACGTCCTAATCATTGTTGTGGTTAGGTGTATATCCCTAGAGCATGTGGCTCTCAGGGGCCTCTGTTTAGTTTGAGCATATCCAGCAACACAGGGTTGGACATGGGCCTTGTATGTCAAGCAGAGATCACCTGTGAGTATGCGGTATGCAATGGAGTACAACTGGAGTTTCTTAGGTTGGGTTGCATAGGTCATCTGTTTGAGGTCAGTAAAACTCTTGGTATGGTAATGGTGTGGTCTTCCAAGCTGTTGCAGTTGTCTTGTAAGGTATATCCCAAATGGGCTGTTGTATCCTTTAATGGGTCTAATAAGTCATGAGTAGAGAGTCACAATGGCCTCCTTTGATCTGGATGTGAACCCAGTAGGGATTAGGGGGGCCATGTAGAAGGATATTCTAACCATCTTCTCATTATGGGTATCGAAGGAGAGATATCTATCTACTGGGGTTCCCGGCTCCCTTATTATCTTTTCTGTATGTAGGGGACTAGCACCTATGTGGTAGTCCACAGGTAATTAGTTATATCCAAAGGGGATGACTATGCACTTTTAGGCATTCAGCTTTACGCCATGATATTAACACCAGGTATCCATCTCAGTGCGACCCTTCCAGAGGGTGTCTGTAACAGCTGGAGAAACAATTATGTCCCCTAGTTTACAGTCATCTGCAAACCTTTTCAGCCAAAGCCCTCCTGTGCTTGTCTGTACATCAGAGAAGTATATACCGAACATGAGGGGGTCCTACGACTGAGCCCTGGGGGACGCCACCTGTAACTGGTATACAGTTGGACCTAGGATATGCAACTACCAATGTGTGGGTTCTGTCTGTGAGCCACCTTACAAACCATCACATGACATTGGGGTTAATGTTCAGGTGGATGAGTATGTTGATAATAACAGAAGGAAGAATGGTGTTGAAAGCTTATGAGAGATCTAGGTATGCTGTGTGGACCTCCTTACCCTCATCTAATGCCTTGATAATTGTTTCTAAGAAGTCCACAAGGTTTAGGAGGCATGGTCTGCCCTTAACAATGCCAAACTGGGTGGGGTAGGTTTGGAGGTACCCAATGTCTCTGTGACTGAGATCCATGATGTGCACCATAGCCTTGCAGACCAGGCTAGTCAGGCCTATATGGAAATAGGTCCAGTGGTCCATTGTGGCGCCACCTTTGTGGAGTGGGATAACTGTTGCTGTGAGCCATTCAGGGGGCACTATGCCCGATGTGAGGTTATTAATGAACATGGTGCATAGGTGGAGAGACAGTACGTTCTGAAGTTTGTGTAAAATTCAGCCTGGGATGTTCTCCAGTCCCATGGATCTGGCTTTAGAGTGTGCAGCTTTGAGAGGGAGGGGGGAAAGGTAGCACTGAACCTATCTACCAGGATGTTGCCAATATCAGTTGGTTCTGTAATGTTCATGCCTTTGTGCTGTAACTCAGAGCAGATCTGGTTGTTGACATCGAGATATGTGACATAGCTATAGAATGCTTTATGGTTGTTGTTGGAATTAGTGGTGGTTTAGTTTTCATAGCTAGTTTTAGAGGATCTTATAAGGGATGTCACTTTCTTATTGAGGGTGGCCAGGGAGCTCCTCCATGCATGGGATTGTACTCTCATTTGCAACAGTGTCTTCCTCCTGTACTACAGTTTGTTTATGGCAGGGGACCACCAGATTGGTTTCCTTAATTAGGAGTATAACGTCTTGGTTCTGTTTGGGATAGCACAAGCCATGCACTTGTGTAAGTGCTTATAGAGTGCATTTGTGTAGGATTCAAAAGTTGTAACAGTATTGCCCATCTGCATGGGTGTTCTGACGTTCACCACGTCTGTCTTAAGAAGCATGTAGTTGGCATTGTAGATATATTATACTGTGGTTCCCTTAATGGGGTGTGGGGGCAGGATGTGGATATCAATGGTGTTCAGCTCTTGGTCAGATCGGACCAACGAAACGTTGACTTCATGTGTGGAGCACCGGTCACTCATGTTGGTAATGCCTAGGTCTAGGATATTGTTGCCCCTGGTGGGTGTGTGGATATGTTGATTCAGGGCATTGGTGTTTATGAATTCCAGAAAGCGTTGAGCTAATGTGTTGGTACATGAATAGTTTTCCCAGTTAATGGTGGGATAGATTCAGTTAGACTATGTGATGAGTGTGGTGTGGTGTGAATGTTTACCTTCTCTACATGACTGTCAGGGTCAGGCTTGGTTGGAGAGAGCTTTACCTCCAGTTTGGCTAGATGAGTGCATCTCTCACAGGTTGTAGTGTTGGGTGGTAGGTGGAGAGGCTTGTCTGTGTACATGAGGCAATGTGTACATTGCATCAAGATGTCCAGATTCATCAGATAGACAGGTGAGAACACTGGCAGTTAACTCTTGGACATGCCTGAATATAGAACTACTTTCACCTAGATAAGTGAGGAAAGTGAGTACAAGAGCTATTTTACTCTAAGCAAGTGAGAAAAGTATGTACAGAACCTATTTACCCTTACCTCTAGGTAATATGGAAGACTGAGTGCTATAGCAATTATTAGCTTACGTAGTGCTTACAAGTTCTGAACAAATGCTGAGCATGAATAAGTAATCCAGATAAGGTTTTGGATAACATAAACACACAGCCCCCTCCCCCCAACAGGTACACAAGCATATATACATGCACACCACAGGGCCCCTGTACCCACAACTATGCAGGTACAAGCTGCACTGAGGCTGCAAGGGACCTGTCCACATCACAGGTTGTATCGTACACATATGGCAAAACAAGATGCTCTCCATGTACACATCATGTAAAACATAGCTCCATATCAGGTTGTGTACACACCGAATGGTGCACATCAACAGGTATCACAACCCACAAAGTGGGAGACACCACTGAAAATGGGAAGTACTGCACTACTACCCTGCTGAGTCTGGTCTGGAAGGCCATGAACTTTGATCAAATAATTGATGTCAGCAGTACAGATGTAGATGACAGTAAGGTTGATGTCACACTGTATATCATAACCTTGCCAGGTCATAGGACATCATCACCCATACTGTGTACCACTTACACTCGGTATACTAGATGTACATTCCTATGTCACAGGAGTGTTTTGCAACAGGACTGCTGGCAGAACCAACACTACAGAAGGTGTCTGAATAATACATGCTCATCACACCAGTGGCAGCTACAGTATGTCAGGGTAAATTAATTTTATTCCCCCTCATTGTAGTCCATACCTCACAGACAAACAGAAGGCATCTGCCTATTGAAGTATGAGAATGACTATGACCTAGGAGCAATTGCTGTCTCAGGAGTGTTGTGGACAACATACAGAAGGGGCTTTGTGTGTGAGGTGTGTGTGACATATGGCCACAATCTGACAGCTACATATTGCATTGTCACCCCTATGTTAATAACCCTGTACCCATGAACTACCACCTAGGCAGCGGTCAACATAATGGACACTTGTGTGTAAGGGATGCAGCTGGGCAGTTGTCTTTCCTGTGATAGTTACATCACCACACCTATCAGGTAGTCATATGTGGCAACCCTAATAATGATAGGGTGCCATCCATGAATTAGAGATCATTGTCCAGCCATACACAAAACTCAAGTGATCCATATCAGATTACATATTTCCTTTAAGGGGTATTGGCCATGTGCAGATGGCCTACACCAGCCTTCCCATTCCCCATCTCCACTATGTAGCATGATGCATACCCTGAATAAATCCATGTCCAACCCAGTGATGTTGGACATGCTACACGTACTCATCCTGATCTCAAACACATACTTCATGGACATCCACGTTCCACATGCTGGACCGATCTTTGTCCCATACACTTTACATAGTCCTGCCATACTATGCATTCCTGTCCATCAAAGCTGCACATCGCTCCCCTCTCAGACATGGTGTGATGACTGCATGGTACATGTATCATTAACCCTGTGGATCAGTAATGTGGCACCACTCCACCTGGCCCCACAGATCTGCCTGTCGGCTACTGCCAGGTAACCTTTCATCCTAGATTCATACATGGCCCATGGCATATAGCCCACTAGTTGACTTTGACTGTACATGCTATAATTGATATCCATCCCTGCAAATACCATCTGGCTAGCCAATGTCCCATGTGTATCACATGTGCAACACAGGTGATATATGGCAGGATGTTGAATTGCTGTACAGTGCCATGTAGATATATATGGCAGAACACATTCATGTAAAACCTTATGTGAGCAAGTCTGCAGGGTCACAGGTCATGTCTGTTAAGGCAGTGTAAGTACTTATATGTGACATACACACAGCATCAAGGTCGACTGCATTAATGTGGACACGTCCAGCCATGTGCTGATAGGTAGGAACACAAGTTCAGGCAAATAGACATGCCCACATCAAGACAGCATCCACATGGAGTATGAGCAATGTAATCAGGTGACACACACCATATATGGTGATAATATCCACTCAACATTAAGTGTCACATGTGTGTGACGCAAACACGTCAGTGTCATGTAGGTTTGCAAATACAACTATTTAAACTTAATAAATGCGATATACATGTATGTTCTGCTGTAGCTCTGCATGTCTCTGTGAGTTACTGTGACCTGTCTCCATCATTATGTCTTCCAGGTATGCCGCATGCAAGGCTACCCCCTTTTACCAGCTTGGAGGATGAGGCCCTCATCCCATACCTACTCTACAAACATGATATCCTGTTCAGTCATGTGCCACAATGGGATGCCCTGTGGATGGAACTTTGCAGGAGGGTTAATGATGTTGGTGGCCACAACGGCACATACCAGCAGTTGCACAGAGACTGTACAGACCTCATTAGATTGGCAAAACAATGTGCAAATGCAATCACCAGGGAACAAGGTGCAACAGGTGGTGGACCACCAACCCAGCCCCCAGTCACACATACCGAGGAGCTAGTGGCCAACCTGGGGACACTTGCAGAACCACATCCACAAGCCTTAGCCGATATTGTGGAGGTGGGTGTCTCTCAACCACTGAGCCTGGAGTTGCCTGGTAAGTCGGTACTGCACCTATAACAACTATATTCCATATAGTTGCATGTGTCACTGTACAATATGTAATGTAACATCATATGCAAGGCATGTATACACACATGCCTCATACTATAGTATGCTACTCTGTGTATGCACACATGTGCATACACCATAGTATAGTCTAATGTACTGGTGTATGTATTATGCACATTGCACCCTGTAGCCATTATACAGGTGTGGATTATGCTCATACTGCTGTGTTACTCTGATTTAGGTACCTCTGGCCTTCCGCTTTGACAGCAGTCTGTTGCAGGTGAGAGTGTTATTACTTATCAGGAATTGTAATACACAAATCTATTTGCGATGTGGCCATTTACAACATGTACACATAATGCATGGTCCTGTCACAATATACAGGTCGGATCTGCAAAGCATCACAACGACTACTCATGTGCAACACTTGCAAACTATGTGAATCATCTCACCTACATGAATCCTCACAAACTGTCATTGCCAGATGTGTGGACAGCTGTGCATACAATGGTGGAGGTGCTGTTCAATTTAGGGACATCCTACAGATCAGAACTACACATGTGGTGAATACAAACAGTACTACACAGTGGGCTGGAGTATGGCCAGCACACATAATTCACTTGTGTGGATCATAGCCATGCTATGAATGTCACACAATGTGATATGCTATCTTGACATATCCATGACATCTAGTGGCCTGGCTGCAACACTGCCTACCTAACCTGAAAACATATCCCACATACCACCCTTTATCTGCATAACCCTGTCATCAGTTGAGCATATATGTCATATGGTACAACACACACATTTGAAATAGATGCCCGTCACAATAATTTGGACAACACATGTACACACATGACCATTGAGGATGGCCAGAGACATGGAGCAACACACACAGTAGATGTGATGTGCTTGTGTGTGCACCCTGTCGTACAATGGCTACACATGGTCCAACTATGGCCTTTGTATAATGGTCATATTGTAGATGTGGAACACTAGACATCCTACAGGCCTGTGCGCATCTTGTGTAGGTGTAACATCAATCCACCACATAAGATGTGTTGAACATCTTGAGAGTGTCACGACATGACAGCAGTCACCTGTACAGTATCCACATCAGCCCACAGATAAAGTACATTCCCCTTGCTGGTGTTGGACCTCGATTTCATACTTGCCCCTTGTGTGTGTGTGTGTGTGTGTGTGTGTGTGTGTGTGTGTGTGTGTGTGTGTGTGTGTGTGTGTGTGTGTGTGTGTGTGTGTGTGTGTGTGTAGTACACAGATGTCATGTGGGACATGGTGTACCAATGTGTTTGCCATGTCTGGTCATAGTTGCCAGGCAGCAGCAATATGGTTGAAGATGTGCAGGGGTTCCATGCGTATACCCATCAGTGACCTGTGTCACAACTTCCACATCATGGTTTAGTGTGTATACACCTCAGTGACATGGGTCACATTCCACAGTATTTATGTCTTGTATCTGAACACAGTCATGGCTATGGATTCTGTCTGCAACTCACACTGTATAGCACTAGAGACGACTCATGATTCCCTGCAATGGCCATGCACATCAGCTAAATATGCAGTATATCTGTAGGGTGAACAGACAGCACTGCATTGGGACACCATTGCCCTACTGTATATTTCACAGGACACCATTGTGTTAAACATGTATGCATGTCATTGCACACATCAGCAGGACACATGTCATACTACATGTGATTGTCAAGGTCATATGCCACACATCAGGCAGGTGTACTGTTAATCTGTGCTGATCTACATGGTGTAACACAGGGATGTATGCTAACTACTACTATGATTGTGTAATTTGCATGCCTTCTTCTATGACACATGCATGCTGTTGTGTGCAGTCCAGGGATGTATGATAACTACCACTATTATTGTCTGCGCTGCATGCCATCTGCCATATCACATGCATGTTGCATGCCTTCTGTCATATCACATGCATGTGTGTTTGTGTGTGTCTATTGTATAGAGTGTAATGTGTAGTTCTTGTCTGCCCTCACAGGTGATGTAGGTGCATTGCCCTCCTTTGGTACAGCTGATGTTAGTGTCCCCACAGACTTTAGTAGTGATGATGAAAGTATTATTGAGTAACAGGCAGAGTTGTCAGGGGCTGAAACTGTGCCATTGGTTGCCATTCCATCTATATCCGCCTCCTCCCAGCACACAGATCCCATGCCTGCACATACCCCATCACCAGTGGCCATAGAGGAAGGACAGTTGGTGCATGGTAGCTTGGAACAGGAAAGTGTGGGGGCTATGGAATGTGTGCCTCCACACCATGGTTTCAGCCAAATGACTGGTGGTGGCCCACATAGGCACGTGGCCAGTGCTGCTCATAGGAGGACCTCTGGCCAACATGCTCCTGCAAGACAAAGCACAGCAGCTGGTGTCACCAGATGCATTTTTCAGGCTGTAATGGAGGCACAGGCATGTGCTGAACTGTGCAACAGAGAAGATCAGAGGCTACAGAGGGCTGCTGTCCGTTCTTTAAACAACAACATCCAGGCAATGGTAAATGCTCAACAGCAGATTGCTGAAGCTTTGGATAGATGGTTGAGTGACACGGCTGGTGTCCTTGACCATGGCATGACAATCCGCGAGCATGAGCTGTGTGTGTTGAAACATCTGGTAAGAGTGAGGCGTCGGGCACGTGGATGTAGGCCTGCTACATCACCTGTGTCAGATCTACGTGTATGAGCTACCTCACATGTCCGCTCCCATAGTGGCGGTAGCAGCAGTGCATCTGGTGCTGTGCTGTCCACACCACGACACAGCAGGCCATGTACACATGGCATGGTTCTAGTGGACAAGTGATATCAGACAGTACCCAATCTGCACCTCTGCCTGGTAGTGCCCATGCAACCCCTGGCAGGCACAGGTCATATATCCATGGCTGGACATCGTGAACTGTAAAACCTCACCTGTACAGTCTGCAGTTGTCAATAATACCCCCTGTGTAGGCCAAACACATGGCAGAACTGTGTGCATACATACACGCACACACTGGAAACATATGTAGGGCACCGCAACACACACATGCATAACATCCACACATACCCAATTAGATCAAAGTCCCACACCTACACACATGATGTCATCCAATGGTGCAGCCTAGGCCTTTGGCAAACATTAACACCCTGTGCATATGATGATGCCTGTGCCGCATCCCTGACATCCACACCATCGGTGCAGGGACAAGCTCATATGGTCTGATGAACAGGGTGAACAGACTAGGAAGATAAGTGTAGTTTACAATTGTTGAGGACTGTTGACAGGCAGCAGATATACCATGTACTACAGGTGTACAATACTGTTAACAGTATGTGTCTTGTGTAACAACAATAACTGCATGTTGGTCATGATGTTCTGCTGTCCTCCTTCAGGTCTAATTGCACATGCCAGTGGATGTCAGTGTTTGCAGTTAGTGTCCCATATGTCAATGTGGACTACTCACAGGTATGTATGAATATACCAGCATGCACCGTGTAGCTGCCATATACCAGTGAGAGTGTCTCACGTTACAAACACGTCTACCAATCCAAGAGCATGATAGCTGTGTATTCGGCTACTGTGGCCACAAACGTGACATCCATAAAGGGTGACATCACAGGTGCAGTTACATGGAGTGGTGAGGTAAGAGAGTGGTCTAGCTGATTACAAGGACAGAGGCCAGTGGGAAGTGTGATGCCTCATTGGGAATCAGTAATACACGTTCCCATGACAGGATGCCAACACACAACTGCACCCACACACTCAGGTATTGACACACATGTATTCAGTGGCACAGTAACACACCCACACACTCATGGATTCACCAACACAGTAACACACACACTCGCACACAGTTGCTACTGGTGAGGTGAGGACCCCTGCCTATGTACAAATCATCATTACAGTACTGTGCACCTACATGACACACCACAGAGAATGCACATGTACAGGTAGTCAGTACGGCCTAGGATCGGGGACATCACCATGGATAGTAGAATGCATCACCTGGATGGGGGCGGGGTCTTATCAGTTCAGTATAGTAACATACATCCTCACCCCAGGGACCAGTCAGCCCTACATACACACACTGTGGCATTCAGTATTTAATACACCTATGTCACGCACATACAGATACCTCACATGTGTGAGATACACGCCCCTGCCTATGTCCTGCTTTCTACATTGCAGTCTGCACAGATGTGTACACTAGTGTACAGGACAGTGAGTAACAATTAAGATGTATCCCCCACAATATCTGACATATAGGGACACACACGCAACCACACATGCCAGTACTGTGAATCTCAGACCTGCCTAGTTCATGTTATGTATGACAGACATACAGCAGTATTGCATGCATTACAAACTGTACTGACGCTTCCTGTGGCAACAGTGCTGATATATGCACACAGGGCATCTTAACTATTAACAGGTGTCAAGTGATTTACCTTCACTGTCACCCTGACCGCTGTCTAAGTTGTGTGTTATGTCCTTCAATTAACAAAACCATTGCTTACCGGTTACACAGGTTATTGTAGGACCGCTTGTGACACACCTGTAAGCTGTGCACAGCAAACATCCATCTGCAAAGATGCCCCACCACTTAGTTATTTCCACACATCTGTCCATACCTGAGGTACATCTTTTTGTACATTCAGCATATCACCATATACAGTTGGCAATGTTGAGGCTGCATTGCAACTGCATGATGTACTAGGATACACGTCACCTGCATACATCAGCAACTGCACACGCACGTTATCTGAATGCACAACACTACGTGTACAGGTGTGTAGGTCCTACAATCCTGACATTTGGGCATGTTTGTAGGCATTGCAATTGTTGGACATGTGTAATGACATACATGACACATGACATGGACTGTTGTATGATATGATGGGTGTAATGGGTGACCAGTACAGAGGGAGTTTTACCTCTGTCAACATTGATATCACACCTTATGTACTGTTAGCATTCAGCAGTCATGGACCTACATTCCACATGCATGTGTATAATGGCTGTAGCCACCTGTTTGCACAAAGGACAACACCAGCTATGCTATTTACATGAATGTCATGTGTCTGTGTGTGTGTGTGTGTGTGTGTGTGTGTGTGTGTGTGTGTGTGTGTGTGTGTGTGTGTGTGTGTGTGTGGCATGTACATACCTAGGGCAGGTACATGTATGTCACATTCATACATGAGGGTGTGTACTGGTGTACAGCAACAGTCATCTGCTAATGGTGGAAAGTACCAAGGGCCCCTGGTATGAGTACAGCTGACCTAGTCACAGACAGTGGTATCACTGAATTGCATAACACATGATGCAACTGTGTCAGTACATGTTAACTCTCTACAGCTGATGTAGAGCTTAGTACAGTACACAGGTCAAGGGTCACATGGTGGTGTACTCTTCTATGTCATACAACATGTATGGATGCGTGTTGGTGGTCCGAGGGCATGGTGCTGTCTGAGGTTTACATCCTAGAATGCAGCATGTGACACTGTGTCCTGCACATGACTCATCTGTGATGCCTTTCATGGGGGGACCGGTCAGTACATGTGAGTGGCCTTTATGTATGTGGGTACAACACCTGGAGTGGTCCGTACCTGTGTTATGGCCCACATGTCTGGTTCTGAGGTATATGGTGGTAGTGCTAGGTTCTGAGGTATATGGTGGTAGTGCTATTGTGCACTACAGAGCCATCAGCCAGGTGTTCCTCACTGCACAAATGTCAGTACTCCCCATTGTTGGATCTACAGTGACCAGCTGTGAATATGGATGCTACACATCTAGCACTGGTTAGCATAAGAAAAGAACGCAGTTGCCCTGTAGGTGTATGGGAGTTAACCTGTGTTTAGGACATTTGCCTTGGAATTCACTGTGTGGGAGGATGCGACTTGGGTAATATCCCCACTCCCTTGAATCATGGATGCATGTGATATGTGACAAAGGCCTGCCTACTGTCAGCCATGTCATCCCAGAATGACAGCAGATGTGTAAAAGACTGGTGTCAAATATATGTAGAGCAGCGTTCCTGCTAACAATGACAACTACTAACACCAGAGCCCATTACAATGTGTTCTTTATGTCTACCTGTAATAGCATGGCCACTGTGGCCTTCCGTGTTTAGCATCAGAGTGCATCCCAGTCAGCCCTGTGCTTGTAGGAGTATGAGCATGCCCAGTATATCCTTGTGTAGATGGATAAATAGTAGTGCATTCTGACCAGCCCTGTGCTACTAAGTGTGTGAGCATGCCCAGTGACACCTTGTGTCAGTTATGTGCCTCTGTGTATGGGCATGGCCATTGTAACCCTGTATAGTGGTAGTAGTCGTCCATTCCACAGATGGGCATACTCCAAGTCAGGATGGATTCCTACTTTAAACACACAGGTTCACAGGTATGTACATCTTAATTGCCAGCATCCCTGTTGATGTCCGCATTCCCAGAAGATCATAATGACAGCCTTGAAATGTGTAATCTGTGTGGTGAGATTCATAAGTATGTAGTATTGTAATAGTAATCTGTAAATAGTCAGGTGTTCCGTTCCCGCCACTGGTGTGTGTGTGTGTGTGTGTGTGTGTGTGTGTGTGTGTGTGTGTGTGTGTGTGTGTGTGTATGTCTGTCCCCGTTTGCCAGAGGACTGTAAATTGCTTTTAGACTGCCCACACTCCATACATTTCTTATACCCACCGTTAGCAAGGCCGATGATGTCACCCATCTACAAATGCACCTCTGGGTGGGCTGTGCCCTAGTAATCTCGGTAGCGCGTTCTGTAACTGCGTAATGCTGTAGTGTAATAAAGTAGTTAGGTCGGTGTTCTAGTCCCACACTTGCTGCGTGCACGCGCGTGTGTGTGTGTGTGTGTGTGTGTGTGTGTGTGTGTGCGTGTGTCCGTTTGCCTGAGGACTGAGTAATGCTTTTATACTGCTCACACTCCATACATTTCTTATACCCGCTGTTAGCAAGGCCGATGATATTTCCCATCTACAAATACACCTCTGGGAGTACTGTGTCCCAGTAATTGTAGTAGCGTGTTCTGTAACTGCGTAATGCTGTAGTGTAATATAGTAGTTAGGTCGGTGTTCTAGTCCCACACTTGCTGTGTGTGTGTGTGTCCCTGAGGACTGAGTAATGCTTTTATACTACTCATACTCCATACATTTCTTATACCCACCGTTAGCAAGGCTGATGATGTCACCCATCTACAAATACACCTCTGGGAGTGCTGTGTCCCAGTAATCTCGGTAGCGCATTCTGTAACTGCGTAATGCTGTAGTGTAATAAAGTAGTTAGGTCAGTGTTCTAATCCCAGACATGCCAAGTGTGTGTGTGTGTGTGTGTGTGTGTGTGTGTGTGTGTGTGTGTCCCCGTTTGCCTGAGGACTGAGTAATGCTTTTATACTGCTCACACTCCATACATTTCTTATACCCACCGTTAGCAAGGCCGATGTTGTCACCCATCTACAAATGCACCTCTGGGAGTGATGTGTCTCAGTAATTTCATTTGCACATTCTGTAACTGCGTAATGCTGTAGTGTAATAAAGTAGTTAGGGCGGTGTTCTAATCCCAGACATGCCAAGTGTGTGTGTGTGTGTGTGTGTGTGTGTGTGTGTGTGTGTGTGTGTGTGTGTGTGTGTCTGCCTGCCTGCGTGAAACAAGTACAGTTCTTTGTAGTATTTGCCATAGTGCATGCACGAAACGTGTTTTGCTACAATGTGATACGGTAGGGGTTTGTATACAGGACATGGAAAGTGTGTGTTCGTCTGTCAGAGCCTGTGAAGTGGTGGCCGTGATTGTCTTACCATTGGACATGTTTGGTAGTGGGTTTTGTAGTTTTCCTATATGGTATCTGTCTTATGACACATTGGCCACATCACGAGGAGTACAGCTGTCAGTCAACCATGGCACTGTGTTGGCAAGTCATATCCATACATCTGGCAAAAGGCCTGGTGAACTAAGTATGCAGCCAGGAGTACAGCTGTCAGTCAGCCACAGCACTGTGTTGGCAAGCCATACCCATACATCTGGCAAAAGGCCTGGTGAACTAAGTATGCAGCCCTACTAGTACCCGGTATATGTCCCGCACCCATGTGCCATGCACATATAACCTTGCCTAGGATATCCCACTATGTTGCTAGTAACATGCACATTGAGGACAGATAGTAGGCATGGTGTGAATGCAGTGGCCTGCAGAGGATATGGCACCTTGTACAGCGGTACAATAGGCACATATATGCGGACATTGTGACTTCACTATATTCCACACTGAATGCCTGCAACATATGTGGTGCCATCAAATGTGATCCACTAAGGCCAGACAATGCTGTACACATGTGCTCTGTATGGACCCATGCCACTGACACCAAGGAATACCTGTATCATACTATCCATGCAGGTGCAGGGCTGACCTGCTCACTATAAGCAGGTTTCACCACACCAGTCCAGTATTGGCATATCGGGGTATAACAGGCTGTGTACACTACATGTGCCTGCCAAACCAGGTACACCTGTACATGTCACTGTACAGTATTGTGGGACATGCACATCCCAGGCAATGTCGATGTGAGGGACTATCAAACACAGACATGGCATGCATTGCAATGCTATGGCCCTACACATTGGTAACCAGGATGTCAGACCAGATAATGCAGTACCCATCTGTGTGGGACATTGCAGACACTGCAATCCTGCACTGCACACCATTGTCGGGTGACGCAATGGCAAGGATTACCCCTCACACAGCCTTGTACAGCCATCTTGCACAGCCAAACACTGCACACCCATGGAGCAATGCATACCTGCATGCCAGTACTGGCACTCTGTGTCTGTGTGTGGGTTGTGATGCTCCCAACCACAGTCACTCCCAGTATAAACCACATTGGCATACCAACAGTTGTCAAGCACTTTCACATGCCCTAGCTCATAGAACCTCCAGATATCCCCTGTGGTGCATGTGGCCCTGTGCATTACCGCAGTGTGGCAAACTAAGTAGTTACTTTGTGTGTTTGTGGCCCTGGAAAAGGTGTCAATGCGTGTCCATTAGGGAATGTGGTTGTGGTGACAATGGCATCCATTCACGTGGACTGACATGTGTGCCACACCTAATGTATGTCTACTATATCTGTTGCAGATGGCACTCACTCACCTACACACATGTTCTTACAGCACAGCAACATGTAGCCTATGTGGCACATGTAGTAACATCATGCACATGTAATAGTAATGAGTAGTTAGGGGTTTGCCCCTGTACTATTCGGCATGTGGCAGATGATGCTTATGGTTAAGTCTCCAAGCCCTTCCCTGGTGTACATTGCCTGTTCCGACCACACACTCTCTGGTGGATGTGAAGGTGTACACCTGCACATCAGCAGCATGTGTATTGTAAGAGATAGAAATGGTCAGGTGATGGCCTCTGCACCTATTGCAGTCCTACTCTAGTTGATTGCATGTGGTACAGCTGTGATGGTGTTCCCATAGCCATTCGCATGATAAACACAGTAAACTATCTAGGGAAACATTATTATCTGTCCATGACAGTTGCTGTGAGTGGTACCTGGATGTAGTGTTCTGACACGCATCACAGATGATATCTGGATGTACCTCAATCATTTCCACAGTGGGAAACAGCCTAAAGACAGGAGGGTGATGCGCCACACATAAGTACAGCATATAAGTGCAGCTATGATGCATTGAGACTACTGCCTGTTTAACATGTGTGTGGTAATGGCTATTCTGCATGTTATAATACAGACATGACAGTACTCTGTTAATGAGGGACCCACATCTGTAGGGCCATCTGTGAACTGGTCAGTGTGTGCAACCATTTGCTTTTTGTGTTACACATTGAACACAGATCTGTGCACAGCAGAAGCATGGTGTGAGGATTGCAGACAGTACATGATGATAGGGATGTGTTACTGCCATCGCATCCCTGACTGGACATGTGTCACATGAGACAGTGGTATGACTGACACTGTGTGGGATTCCCAGTGACAAGCCAATGATGGGCAACTGTTCATAGCTGCAGTCACACGTCTACTACACATTGTACAGTTGGCATGCGGTATATATGCATGTGTTGTGCTCCCTCTGCAAATGTATACTATCTGTTGTGTTGGGTTGCTGGTGATATCTATGTATACTGTCATAGGTAATCTTGTATGCTGTTGTCTATCACTAAGCCATATGTGGGTTTTAAAACACAGCACCATAGGCTGAATGGGTTGGGAGGTCCCAGCAGAACCTCCTGTCTCACTTCAGTTGACCATGGCACCGGGCACTAGCACATCTGGGGCCCAGCCATAGACATCAACCACTCTTGGCTCTGCACCACCTTCTGGTGGTACCACCTTTGAGGATGGAGTATGCCCCCCTTGGGTGCGGGACCAGACAGGTACATATCTGCTGTCATGCGGTCCTAGATGTGTTGTGTTGGTGGTTCCCTAAGGGGTTACGAAGCCAGATATGCCAGTTCAAGAGTGAAGTATCACATTTACAGGGTGATGTTGCCCCTCCTGGACAGTCCCCAGCACTGCCTCCTTTGCAGCTGTGTAGGTGCAGTGGCAGGTGCCCATGGCTGGGGACCTCTGTCCCACTGTTCCCATGGGTTTTTGAATGCCGAAGACCCATCCCCGTCCAGGGTGTACCCCCCCATGTGTCATATACTAACTCTGTATGCTGTCTTTTCTGTGCTCCTACCTATCCTCCATGGCCATACCTACACTCCTTCCCCAACATCTGACCCTCACCTACGGACACATAATGCCATTCAGCTCCTAGGACACCATCTGCCCTAATACATAGCTGTCTATTACACACATGTGCCCACTGGACACATGAAACCCTTGTAATATGCATCATAACATACTACAGTTATCCTCACCCCTGTCCCTCAGGCGCACGATCCTGGTATGCACATCACTCCTTCATGGTCCAGGTACACGTGAGGAGGACGACCCCATTGTACACAAAACACCAATGGTCCCTCTATGGTTACCCCATTTACCTTTATCATGATGATGATGTTGCACACAGCACCATGCAAGAGTACTGTTCACACATAATGATTGGTTAGGTACTGTTTTGTTAATGTGCATTACATGCACAGAGTGATGTATACGGCCAATGTATAACTATATGACTGACACATGTCTGTCTGAGGGGAGTCTTGTGATCACATAGAGCAACACCACTACATAATACAGGCATCGCTGGTGTTTCCCATTTCATTCGTTTGTAATGCTTTGTTGCCACATAGTATGTTTCTGATACATCTCTATATATGTATGTACCTATATGCTGGACATAAACACTCACATGTACATCTACATGATGGGATACATTCCTATACTGTTGAATGACTGCGCTGTATGATATGTTTGTGGTACTGTCCATTGTCTGTATATCTGCCATGGCATATTGGTAATACACATTAGCTGTGTGCACAGGGTCCTGGTTCTGACCCTTGCGAAGGATGTTTAGTTGGTTGCAGAGCAGAAAAAGCCCATTGGATACGGAGGGAGTAAGGCACATTAAAGTAGTTGGGCGCAGGTGTGCGTGGGTTTGTGCAGTGTTAGGCACTGCTGATCTCTGGTTACAGCCTCTTACGCTTGGTTAGCCTCTACATTGCTTAACCAGTGCAATACTCGCATACTGGAAGCCAAACATGTTTACACCCGCTCGCTCCCGCACTTGCTAATGCACCGACATTGGTGCTTGCATCTGTCACTCACACCCCTGGGTGTGAGCGAGGACCACAATATTACCTTGTGATGCCTATTACATCAGACTGCATGACTACAGTATCGGGACTGTAGAGATGTCTGACTTTGCAGGGCAACACACCCACAGCCAGTAGAAATGGGTGTACTTCACTGTTTTCCCTAAATAAAAGGTTACTCTTGTAGCATTATAGTTGCTTATACTTTTACCTATAACATTTAGGTGTTTCATAGGAACATAATTGTTTTATGCTACTACTACAGACAATATAGGTAGTCTTTGCCCTAAATCACAGGCCATTTGCCTTAATTACAGTTATTATGCAGGACACAACTGCCCTCAGGGGAGTGTCCCTCACAAAGGTGGACAGGTGGTAACCCCAAACCTATTATTCTATTAACTTTCTAAGGTAGTTGGCGGAACATGTGCTTTCTCTCACTATCAGACCTCTCATACAAATGGGGAAGAATAAACACTGAATCAGGGACACTGCATAACACATTTAGAAGGTGTTATTAACCTGACACATTGACGGACACAGAGCACATATGTATTCATACACATTGTCTGAGGTGCATGCAGTTTATGACTGTTACATGTTGTCATTATTCATTACGTGTATTCCGACACCTTTCATCCTAATATCTAGGATGGTTTAGTTGGGACTGTGTTAAGATTCTGATTCGTAATCATGGATGTCCTTGGTAATCGGGGACAGTTCAGTGATATGGTCCCTATGTATTCCCCCAATGGTTTACGGAATGTCCAGTAGATGTGCTCTTACAGTTTGGGAGGTATGGGCGTCTGCTATACCCACATCAGAATATTACTTACACCCACGGGGCGGTCCTAATATGTGTCTGCCAGCCAACACCTGCATACCTAGCCCCATAATCGCATACCCATAGTTCCCTCACCTGCCAATACTCTACAGCACTCATCCTTACTGTGGGTGCAGGTGGACGCAGGTGGGATATGAACACACCCCTATACACTGCCCACTCTCCCCGTGTTGGGACACATGTCATACGTTGTGTCAACCCATGTGTTATCAGGCTTGCACAACCTTCTGTTCCGTGTACAGCTAGATCCTGGTCATAATGGTGTTCCCCCATTGGTCGAAGGTACCAAATTTTTGGTGTCCCACAAGGGACATCGTTGTCCATGTTTAAAGTGTAGACCTTGTAGATCTCTCCCACTGGTAGTTTCCTGACGGTGGTCTGGGAAGCAGTATTGTATTTACCTTTATTGCATGTCTGTATGTCTCACCGGCCTAGCTGGGGGGGTTGGTTGAGTGGACCTCCCACCAACATATGCCCGGTCTAAACATGTTACCCGTAACTGCTGTAACATAACCTAGGCATATACATGTGTGTATTTACTGTAACATACATATACATATATATATATATATATATATATATATATATATATATATATATATATTTAGATTAATATGTACAGACATATCTGCATATGTACTCATACATGTATATTAATATGTTGCTGTTTTATATATATATATATATATATAGTTATATATATGTACATCAGTGTGTCAATACATTCCCCACTCATACTCACTTACACAGGCGTAATGGTGTTTATATGCTTCACCAGCATACTAGTGCCTTATTCATTATAACACCGACACTTCACTCCAGTTATCTTGTAATCGGTATGTAACACGTTATACAGCAGACAGATGTCGCTATATGTTCATGTATGGGTTACTGATGGTAATTGGAATGTGATAGTGTGATTCGACCGTCCCTCTTCTGCACAGCCTATTATTCCATCTACTGTCGATGTTTGTATGGGCAAATTCCTATTATTTATGTCAACAAATGGAATTCATGTGTTACAGGATTTGTACTTCAGCATATATTGTTGCGTGCATGTGAATATGCATATATACCTATTATAACCTAGCTGACCTCCACGGGGCGGTCCATTAGAACTGGCCCATCCAACCCTGGCATGCATGGATCCATAATTGCATACCCAGAATTCCTCCACCGCACCCGTGTTAAATTTACATGCGTAACATCCATTATCCACTTGTTATCGCAGCCATAACATACCTTTACACATTGCCCTCTCCAGAGCTTTTGGGGTACTACACACATTTTGTCCCACCTCGTGTATTCACAGGGTCTCCAGCCATGTATATTTGCACATACTTGTGTTTTCTGGGATTATGGAGTCCGGACATTTGCACTTCCCAACTTGTGGAGGTCCCAGCATGAGACTACATTCAGTCTGTGTGTAAAGTAGACGTAGCATTTCAACGATGTTATTCCCACTGGTAAAACCCTTCCTGTGGTGTGAGTAGCGGTGCTCTGCTCACTCCTGGGCAGCTTCTTATGACATACGCTGAAAGCACTATATAATACCAACATTGCTCTTAAATCCCTTCACGTCCCTTGTGTATGCTTTATTGTTACAACGTCTATTCTTTATATATATATATATATATATATATATATATATATATATATATATTTTTTTTTTTCATGTATGTAGATATATATCTATACACACATATGTGTGTGCGCATGTGTGTGTGTGTGTGTGTGTGTGTGTGTGTGTGTGTGTGTGTGTGTGTGTGTGTGTGTGTGTGTATCTATAAATATATATATATATATATATATATATATATATATATATATATGCGTATATATATTACATCTGTACATACAAACATACATTTCCTATGCTGGGAGCTGCTTACACCCGCGCAGGCGCACTCGCCTATGCTTACTGTGCATTACATATGTTTACTGCCACTTATTTGTGCTTATTTGTGCCTTATTCATTATGACAATACAACTTTGATTGAAAGGATCTGGTTAATAGTCCCATGTGCTACACATGTTCACCTTTACATGTTTAAATGTCGGCTTTACAGCAGAGCAACATTCATTCCACAAGGAAAAAATATATGTGCTATTGTCGACCTTGAACCATGAATGCCTTTTCGTTGGACAGATGCTCTTACCACTACACTATTGGTGTTCTGCTTCATTTATGTGTATAACCATGGTTCATAGTTACCCAAACACATGCCTCATCACTTCACTTACACAGCAGGCATCCATTTTCCTGTTGGGAAAACCGCACTACTACACATG
The DNA here is from genome assembly GCF_019279795.1 of Protopterus annectens. Taxonomy (NCBI): domain Eukaryota; kingdom Metazoa; phylum Chordata; order Ceratodontiformes; family Protopteridae; genus Protopterus; species Protopterus annectens. The sequence goes on along the minus strand of NC_056728.1, from coordinate 546,222,740 downwards.
CGGCATTCCCTATTCCCTACTACTCTGGACCCGTGCTGCTTGTTAACTCACTCCGAGGATATTCAGACCTCCAAAGCCTATAGTCCTAGAACATACGTGTGTTCGATTGTCAGGGTGTTCATATGGTCATCCAGGTTTAGGCTTGTCTGAGTGGGGACCCGGACTGCCCTGTACCTAGTTGAAAGTCAGACTTAGTACAGGGAGATCGTTCGTTCCACTTTTAGTGTCCTACCTGTGGTTGGGGATGCAGAGGTGTGCTCACCTATGGCCATCCTGATATAACAGCACTATTACAGAGATTCCCGCTGCTATTTCCTTTCACATTTGTTATGACTGCTATATTGTGACATCTATATATATATATATATATATATATATATATATATATACATATATATATACATATATATATATATATATATATATATATATATGTGTATGTGTGTGTGTATATTGGTCTGTACATACACATGCAAATACACCTACATGCTCATTTACATTTCACATACCGTTGAATCACCGCCACTTACCATCGCGCATACACTCTTCATACCCACTTAAGTATAGGGTTGCCACCTTTTCAAATGGCCAAAGTGGGGCATTTTCGGGGCACACATCAGATTTTACAGGCCGACACATACCCACTGTCAGTACAAAGGTTAGAACTTTACTTATTTCCCTAAATGAAAGCTTATTCTTGTAGCAGTTTAGTTGCTTAATCTGTTTCTTGTAACTTTAAGTATTTTACGTACAGAAATAACTGTTTTATGCAACTGTTACATGAAATATGGGATATAAGTATTTCCTACAATCACAGGACATTTGCCATTGTATTATATTTGGTCTGGACACAACTGCCAAAAAAGGGACTGTACCTCACAAGGTGGGGCAGGTGGTAATCCTACTTATGTCTGCTTTAAAGTGCCTTAAGCACCCTATATCTGACTGCCACTACACAAATGTGTAAGGTATATATTCCCGATAATGCACATGGTGAGACGTGCATCACAGTCAGGTGTTTAATCCCGGGTCATAGGTTCTGCAGGACCGACTGGAGGTTGAGCAGTCTTGTGGACAACTACTGCTCATAAACTTGTGCCCAGGTGTATACAGGACTGGACATCGTGTCGTGACACCAAATCTAACATTTAGAACAGATACTTATCCCATGAGGGATATCCAGAAATTGTGGGGACCGATGACCTTCTTTGCTTTACGGCAATAAGGTAGGGTTATACATGCAAGGGATACATAGTTTACAATCTTGAGACTGCCTAGGGTGAGACTGCTTACTAGATATGGGTAGGGGTCACTATGTGCAGATATGGCTGTGCCTATCTAGCAGCCCGAGTATGGGTGTATTTGGTGGACATTCAGGAAGGGGAAGGTGGTGTGCTGTGAAGGGGATGTTGGGTATTCAAATATGTATCCAGTTGTTGTGGGGTTGGATGGCTCAGTTCAGGCCAGACCATTATGTGGGTATGTGCCGGTAACGTTTCTGTACATGTGTATTGCACTTCTTAATGTTCACATGTTTGTGGGACTGTATTGTGGATGTGTATATTTGTTCTTTGGTTATCTTCCTGATTCACCCACTGCTCCCTCGTAGACCTCCAGTTCACCTATTGTGCATCCAACCAAGTCTCCCCTTGGTGAATTATTACATTACCCGTCACCCCCCACCCCCATATTCCACAGACACCATTCTTCCCTTCTCTAGTTGATGGCCCATGACACAGTCAACAGAACACATTGGGTACACTACATATCTCTGGGACTGATATGGTTGTGAGGACTACCCTACCATTTCTGATCATCCACATGCTGTACTTCATGCACATAGGTACACGCAAATAATTATCTTTCATGACATGGAAGGTAGACCCAGGTAATACCCGTTCAGCTATGGGCCATCCTGACAAGGACAACTTGGACCACGAATGGGCAGATATTGGGCGAATGCTCTGACCATTGGTAGGGATGCCGCCTTTTCGTATGACCTGGATGTGACATTTTTCAGACACACATCAGAGTTTACAGTCCAACACATACCCACGGTCATTACAAAGGGTAGTACTTTAGTTTTATGCCTACATATAAGCTTTTATTGTTGTAGTGGTGTAATTGATTATTCTGTTTCATTTACGGACATAAATATTGTATGGGACTATTACATAAAATATGGGACATAATTATGTCCTACTATCGCAGGACATTTAACATTTATAATGGTTTTGTTATGGACACACCTGCCTAGAGGGGGACTATCCCTCACAATGTAGGACAGGTGGTTACCCTAACCATTGGGCTAGGCTTAGCAATTGGCGGCACGCTAACACGATGCGTTTCACTTCCACTTGGTATAACTAGTGACACTACAATGGAATACAGACACAGGGTTTTATTTGTTCGAGGGACGGGGACTCAATATTCAGCTACGTGCCTTTGTGTTTACTTCTTATTGTGGTGTTCGCAAAAATGTCTTGTATGCTTTGCATACATTTCAGTATCCACGGACACTGACAGGAGTGATTACTGTTAGAGGTAGGCTGTACTAGTCAGCATTTTAGGTTGCACATATGCAGCCAACATGTTCACGCCTCCGTGCAGCACTTGGACACGCCCCCTGCACTCATACAAGTTTCCTATGCACGTGGCCGTTACGGCAGCGCGCCTTCATTAATATGTAAGTGGTGCTGCTGCGCCATCTCTATGCCACACAGTCGGCGCAAGGCTAATGCCATCCTTGCAGCGAGCTTCATGAATCCCGGGGTTTCATTCACAAAGAACTTCTTCAGACCTGGTTGTTACACATACAAAATTCAAGAAACTATAAATGTGAATTTTGTATGTGTGACAACCAGGTCTGAAGAAGTTCTTTGTGAATCAAAGCGCTTACCGGTTGTTTTTTGTTTTAATAAATATTAAGTGTTTTATTGTCATTCAAATTGCGTATTGGATGTATTACATTTACAATTGGAACTGTGGAGAGTTATATGCACTTTAAAAGACTATTATAGCTCTACAAAAGAAAAAAATAAACACAGTTTCTCCACCCAAAAAATGTTTTTAGTTACTTTACACTACTTTTAAACTGACGGGAAAAAACAAGTGCTCCATTTCAAAGTATGTTAGTCTTCAGTCCATTAAAACAAAGCTCTCCTATCTTTAAAATAAGTTTAATGAAGGGGAAAGTAACAAAACATCAAAAGAGTTAAGAAAATGGAAGTTTTTTTCCCTAAAGCAAACTTATTTGCCCAGCAAAGTAAAGCATAAGCTGACAACTGATCCTCAAAAGCTTCAGTGCAACATACTCTTCAGTGGAAGTAAAGCTCTGACAGGCTTCATGCCCAAACATACACTTTTTTCTGTTCATACTGCACAGCACTTGCTAACAGAGCTTCCTTATTCTTGCCTGACTTACAACTCCTCTGTCTCATTGTTATGCAAAGTCATGTCACACACCCATGGTACTGGCCCAAGATTACAAGGAAACACTGCACCATATAGTTAATGCTCCAAAATGGCTCTGTACTTAATGTAATTGTCTTTCATGATTTAAAAAAAAATCAGAAGGCTATGGGCTCTTCTACATACTATGCAAAGGGATTCATATTGAAATACTGGAATATTATTGCATAATAAATGGGGTGATATTCTCCTGAGGTGTTATCCTTTGGACGATATAGTAAACAGCAGTCACATTAGTCTGTGTTCATATCAGTTCAAGAGGATGTTAATAATCCCATGGCACTTATCAGAAGAAACAAGTTGGTGGAATTAAAAAATTCCTTATAGAGCATGTTGTAATAACTTTTGGGGGAGCAAATTATTGTAACTGAGGAAATTATTCTTTTGAACTGGGATACAGAAAGTGAATCACTTAGACATAGTGAGACCTTACTAAGTTTATTCTACTGGCTGCCAAAAAGGCAATTACTAGGAAATAGATATCAAAATCTAAACCAACTTTAACTGAAGTACTGAGTGTTGCAAATGAGATAACATAATTGGAGGTGGGATCTTTAGTAAAGGAAAGGAGCAAACTAGATATAAATAAATGGTATTTGTGGGAGCAATGCATCAGATTAATGTTCAGGAGAAGGAAGTGGAGTAAAATTTCAGTGAAGGCTAAATTAAGCAATTTATGTAATGCTGAAGTGAATCATAGTTGTTAAAAAAAGAAAACATGTCTATATTGCACGGAAAAGAAAACATATTCATAATATTATTTTTTCTTTTCTGTTAATGTATGCATACCTATAGCATGTCAAAATATATGTGAAAGTGAAGTTTTCCCTGATTTCTGGCCAGTTATCCATTAGTAGAAGCATCACCTCATGTCTCCTATGAGTAAAATTTATAGGCATAGCAGCTGGGCTGCATCTATCCAACAGAAGTAAATAAACAAATTAAGTAATCTGTTAGAGTCTTTCTTCCAAATCCACATTTAGTGCTGCTGGGAGATAAAAAAAGAGGGTTGTCAATGCAGCTACAAAAATGGTCCCGAATGTTATTGGGACACTATTCTTGGTAATGACTGTTTAGCTGGACAGCTGGCTCTATTACATGCAAACTGAATAAGATATGTTATGCAGCTTTATAGTTATAAATATTACTACCCTACCTTTAAGCTAGCAATCATGCATATGTGGAATGATGTCCATGCACTATGGGCTTAGTGTTATCTACTTAATCAACAAATTAAATTAATACATTATCTAGTAACTGAATAAAAAATAAAGTAAAGTAAAATCCACTGCTCAGCAAGCAAATGCTGTAGTTCCGTGAGGTAGATATAATGTAAGTCACAAAGGAAGCGGAATACAGCAGAAGTAAGAACAAAACTCCAAATTAATTCCAAGAATGTGCACTTATAACATACGGATGAGCGCTTTCACCATTACAGCTTCTTCAGATCCTTGTATAAAAGTCACAGTAGACCTCCCCTTATATAAGCAGCTCAATTAATCAATTAAAACAATTTAAACAATTAAAAGCAATGCTGGAGAATTTAAAGAACTCTCCCATATATAAACATGTTAATGTAAAGTAAGACAAAAATACATAAAACTTGTATAGTGACCTAGAAACATGTAAATAAACATTCTGATAAGTTAATATTGATAAAATACATAATCAAGAACATATACAAATAAATGATAGTTCATTTTATGTGCCTGCGTTGTCTCAGCTTAGGTTTTATAGAAGCTCTATCATTCAACCCATGCCCCCTATCAGCTTTCAAATGAATGATCCAGTCAGTCTCCTTAGATTCAGTAAGATTCATAGTATTACCACCCCTCTTATTCACAACAATTATCTCTAGGACCCGGAACAAGAAAGTATGATCATTGTCATTGGTGGTTATATGCTTTGCTAAGGCATTGTGTAAAGTGCCCTTTCTCATGTGGTAAATATGCTTTCTTATTCTATCCCTTAACGGCCGGTTAGTTTTACCAACATAGAAACTCGGGCATGTCTGACAAGTACACCACATTAGGTGTCATACAATCTGCATCTGCCTTGATGGAGAAAATGGTGTGTAAATCCGGGTGTATAAACACCTCACTGCTATCAATAAATGAACAGAAGTTGCAGTGACCACAGGGTTTAGTGTGACCAGTGTTCTTCATAATCCTATCATGTCTGGGGTGACAAAGCAATCGCTTTAGGTCGCTCTTATTCCGAAATAGGAAACTTGGTGTCTCCTCCACAATGAGTTTCAAGTCATCATCAACCAGGAGAATATCCCAATGTTTGCTAATAATTTCCTTTAACTGATATTGATCAGAAGTATACAGAGTAGAAAATTTAATAGATCTATTTAACATATGATCTCCAACGGTTTGATCTTGGACCCTGGGTCCAAAGTATGGTGCACCTGAAGTGGTGCGTGACATGTATGCTTCCTCCATGTATGGTATAATCTCATTATCCTTGTATCCCCAGGTCAGTAATCTATTTCTCAGATTGTCTAATTCTGAGATAAATCCCTGTTCAGTGGGGTTCAATCTCAAGGCTCTAATGGCCTGTCCTTTCATTATATTCTTAAAAACAAATTGTGGGTGCATACTAGACCTTAATAACAAGGAATTGCAGTAACATGCCTTGCGATAGACCCCCGTATTTATCATATCATCTGTTAATCTCTCAATATATAGGTCTAAAAAATCAATTCTATGTGTGGAATAGTTCATGGTAAAAGTAAGGAATGTAGTTAAATCATTCATGATGGATAGCATTGATTCCAGCTGTTCTGATGTTCCATTCCAAAGAACAAAAAGGTCATCAACAAACCTTCTGTAGAACACCACATGTTCACAGAAAAGTGCATTCTTAAATAAAACATGTTCCTCCCAATATGCAAGGAACATGTTGGCATAGCTAATTGCACATGGAGTGCCCATAGCTACACCATCACACTGTTTATAGATCTGGTCTTGGAACATAAATAAGTTGTTCTCCAAGACCAGTTCTAAAAAATGAACTATGAGGTCTATCAATACTGCAGCATAAGTACTGTGTGCTTTCAGATAATTTAACACATAATCAAGTCCTATATCATTAGGTATTACAGTAAATAGGGATTGAATGTCAAAAGTCACAAAAGTACAACTAGAGATTCTATCATGGTGTCCAATACATTCATACAGATCAATCAAAAATTGCTTGGAATCCTTCAAGACTGTAACATTGTCATTCAATACACATCTCAGATGTTTCTCCACAAAAACTGAAAGGTGTTCAGTTACCCAACCACAGCCATTAACTATGGGTCTCATGGGTGGGTTCTTCATATTTTTGTGTACCTTGGGGAGACCTTGTATAATCGGTATGGTGGGTGTATAAATCATAAGGTATCCATATAGCTCCTTATTTATTAAATTACTTCTAAGAATATCATAAAGCGTGTCATGAATATATCTGACAACAGAGTGAACCTGTTCCATGGAAGTAGGTTCATAGAACCTGTCTTGTAACATGGAGGACATAGCCTCCGTATAAAATGACATATCCAATACTATCTAGTAACTGTTTGATGTTCACTTTCATGTCCATGTGTATTGCTGTTGGAAAATATAAAACAAAGCTGCAAATGCAGTATTAAATAAAGAATGCAATACTAGCAGGCACACTTTCTTTGCCAATTAATATTTTAGCATGAAAACTGACTGCCTCAATTTTCTGAATATGATGTTTTCCGCAGGTCTGCACATGTAAAATGTTGCTACATCCCTTACCCCACTGTAAATAAAATACGTTTTGGGTGCATATGTGTGTGTGTGTGTGTGTGTGTGTGTGTGTGTGTGTGTGTGTGTGTGTGTGTGTGTGCACGCACATGTATTGCACTGTGTGTATTATGAGAGAGAGGCTGAGTAACTCAGACTGACACATGAGCAGTCTAATCAAAGGGATTATTTTTCTCATTTTTTTCCCAGTAGCTATATATTTCTTCTAATGCATACACTCTCTATTCATTTATATTTACATATCTGTTTTGTTGGAGGAGGAAACTTTATAAGTAAAATAAGACAGTCCTTGGTCTGGTTTATTTTCTGATATGAACGTGTCTCTGGTGCTAAAGACAATTGGTGCAACCATATTATTTTGCGCCCTATTCCTGATTTGCCCCAAAGAAGACAATGTCAAGTCATTTTTATATGATTTTTTGTTTGTTTTATATGAGGATATTCTCTGTTGCAGCATTTTGAATGATAGGACTAAAAGGTACTATGATAAAATCTGGTTGTGAAACGGCTTCTTCACTTTAATGGGAATTATATACTTATTAATTCATAATCCTATAAAGTACTGTGTGAGGTCCTCTAAATAAAAGATCAGAATGTCTTACTCCCCACAGTAGTGAATTGTTTTTAAAAAGGTAAAAAAATAAAGACTCTTTTCAAAAATGGAGATATATGTACAGATGCCAACCGAATGGTTAATAGCTTGATATGAGCATGACTGAAATGTTTCATAATGTACAGAGCAATTTTGCACAAGTTAATGTAGATACAATGAGAACACTTTTACTTTAGTTGCTTAAAAATGAAGGTTAACAACACTGCCATTACAAAATAAACTAGAGGCCAAGGGCAAACAGGACATAATGCATGAATCACCCCTGTTCTAGCAGTGAGTGCGTGACTGAGTGAAGTTAGTTAAACCAGATACAAAAGCAGGGTTATGACTTCCATCTGTTTTATATCTATATTTGCAATGCCTTAAATGCTGTCTCTGATAAGGAAAATAAAGCTAAACATCTTGAGGATATATTAGTAAATGTATTCACCTTATTTTGTCATTCTAGGCTGTGCATTCATGGTTTGTCTTACTACAGACTCTCATATCAAATTCTATGCTGAAAATCCAATGTGAGTGAAAATTACAGTCAAATTTTGCAGTAAACCTCACCTCAAAGTCAATGGTGGCTGTGTGGAGGTTGTAGGTACATATTTGCCTTGGAAACATCACATCAGAAATTAAATACATTACCAGTAACAGGTCTATATCATATGAGCGAATTGCACAAATTGCGAACGCTCATAATATCAAATGTACAGGATCTTGATGTTCTTTTTCTGAGATGCGGTGCAGTGAAGAATGAGATATTTTCCCTTTCCTCACTGTAGTGTGATCTCAGAGTTGGAATATATATTTAGCAGGGGGTGTGGGGGGCACAGCCATCCCAAAATAGGAAGTTAGAGGTCCGGTACATCGATATTATGAGCGTTTGCAATTTGTGCGAGTCACTCATATGATATAGACCCCATCAACAACTTTACTCTCTTGATTTCTTATTATAATCCTAGTAACAGGAAGTGCAAGAGATGTTTTCTTAAACTTCATTACCAGAAATATTGAACCCTTTCCTAGCAAAAGTATATGTATGCTATAGCATTTGTGGCTTCCTAAGACAGATTCTCACCCCCTGAAAAAATACTGGAAATAAAATACCAGTAGTTTATTGGTAGATTTAATTTGAATGACACATCCTTTAGTTTAATGCTAGATTTAACGTGAATGACAGATTATTAAGAAAAAAAGGACTGACTATAAAAAATAACTGAACACTATAAATTATATTCAAAGTTGCAAGTGACCTGTATGATGGCAAAAGGCAGATAGGCAAGAGCAACAACATGTAAACCAAATTTTTACATAGTATATAATATAAAATGGATTATTAACAATGTAATAAGACAGTATGTATGAGATCCTGCAAAAACAACCATTCAGAGAAGAACATCATAGTAAATAAGAAGGCATGTAGCAGCAGTGGATAAGAAACTTGAGGTTTCTAAATATTATAGCAAGGCATGTATTCAAAGAGACAACATTCATTTAATTTTTTTTGTTTTTGATGGAGCCAGGATAATGCCATATTTTAAGAGTGCAAGATATTTCAGATTTATGTGTGTAGTATTCCACAACTCATCAGAAGGTGTAGGAATTGAGGCAGTAGTATGTGACCTCAAAACTATTATCATATCAAGATTTTTTTCAGTTCAAAGATTTTTAAAAGCAATGAAGGATTAAAGATACCATTCTATTTCATCTTGATAGATTAGAGGCTGAGGTACATGGTATACATATAGAGCAGGATAGTATAAACTGGATAAGTGTTTTACTAAGATCAATTTATCTTTCCTTAGTGTGCACTGTTACTTCTAGGCTATTACTAGTTGTAGTGTTTGTTTTTATCATAATTCTTAGCTGAGTTTACTTGAGTTGAAAAGATGTGCTATTATATACTTTGATATTAACAATTTAGTCATGCACTACTACTACTATTGTCTTTCATTCAGTACTTCAGCTGAAATGTCATTTTACCAGCCAAAAGTGTTCCCCTCCCAAGATACTGAATCTTAGGACCAGGCTGTATGAATGATCAGTTGTTTGCTGTCTGTTGTGAAAATGAAACACATATAATAGATGTAGGCTTGTTTTGAGGCAATGCAGAGAATAAATTAAAGGATTTGTGTGCTCCTCTTATGCCATGAAGTAAACATTGAGGGAGACTTAGTTCTTGTATTAATTTCTTAAGAAAGTGTAATATCACGACTGTTCCCTTTATGTTGGTGTCAAGTGGATTCTGATACTGTTCTTTCAAGCTCTGCTTTCTTGTTCACCCAGATTTTACGTAAATGTTTTGTTTTACAAGAAGGTTACTGTGAAGGTAGGAGGTACTGTCAACCATTCCAGGATAAATAGATAGTGGATTTGTAACATATGCTAGCACAGCTAGCTGGAATTTTGTAAATAATTATATGTCATTTGTATATCAAACTGATTTGTATGGATGCTTGCACTCATGCTGAAAATGTATTTGTGAGGTTTGTTTGTGTTAAAATGCATCAACAGTATGCCCTGCTGGAAGAAAAAGAGATGTACATGCTTTATGGCAACTGTTTAAATGTATACAGCATAACAGCATATACTGGAAGTGAATAGGTTAATCTTAATCCACCTAACTTTGCAAAATATTCTTGAAATTAAATTACTTTATGGGGTAAACTATGAAGATGTAATCCCACAGTTTTGAGTGGAGCCAGAGAAGCAATGTCTGTGCTAGAAAATAGGTTGTAGCTCCTGTAGAAAGAGTGGCATGGTTTTATGACTTCCAGCAGATGCACCACATCTGAGTATCTGTCTGTACTCTAGCACATAGGTACTATACCCTGGTAGCTTCTAGTGCTGGTGATAGTATGGGAAACAGTCAATTTATCAGATGTATGGGATGTCAATCTGTACAGAAATAATGTTTTAATATTAGAGATGACTGAAGTGTCAGCAGCATTCTGTATTCTGTTTTGGATCTGACAACAAGGACCACTCACCCATCTTGCCTTGCTCTATTTCATAAGTAGAAATAGTAATTCTTTTAGTCAATCAGGAAGAGGTGCTGAGACTTGCTAAATACTATTTTTCTATAACTGTGTGAAACATTCCATCTGTGCTATTTTTAATATTCCATGTTTCTGAAACGCTGGTGTTTACTGTAAATAGATATTTAGTATTTTCATGGCTTTTTATTATTTATTATTAAATATATTCAAACTTTTCATTGTGGATGGTAGGTACTTTTTAGAAAATATTTAAGCTCTGAGAGTATTTGCATATATTTATTTACTGATAACACTGTCCACTCCTGAAAGCCTGGCTGTTTGGTCAACATTACCATTTGTATTAATATTAATTTTACTCAGTGTAATTGGATACCCTTTTAAAAGCCTTATAGTAACTGACTGGTGGCAGTGAATCTACCTTATAGTCTGGGCAAAGTTGGTAGAATTGGTAAACTGTGTCAGCCTTTCCAAGGTGTGTGTGTGTGTGTGTGTGTGTGTGTGTGTGTGTGTGTGTGTGTGTGTGTGTGTGTGTGTGTGCGAAAATTACATTTCAGAGTGTGTGTGTGTGTGTGTGTGTGTGTGTGTGTGTGTGTGTGTGTGTGTGTGTGTGTGTGTGTGTGTGCGTCAGCTACTTGGAGCAGGGACATGAAGTGCTGGTTTCACAGAAAGGGTACTGAGGACTAGGCTTGGACACTTAGTTGAAGACATAACCCTACAGCTGTGCTAGTGGGGAGACTTATTGGGGATCTAGAGGGAAACAGGTAGAGACACCCAGACCCTAAGCTGAGTGTGTGGTCTGTGTGCTCTTAAGGGAAATTGTGCTTGATGTTGAGAGGTCTGCATCTGTAAATACTGAGTGCATCCATTTATATTCCAAGTCAATGTCCCTCTCCAGTGTCAGTGGTGATGATTCAGGCTACTTGATTACTGGCCCCGCGTGGTGACATTACAGTTACAGTTTATTATCCATGCAACCTAGTATCCATATCAAATAGAGAAGCATCTACATCCCCAAATGTAGTTTTTATGATGTGAAGCTAATTACTAATTTCCTGATGTTATACACTTCATTAAGTCTTAATGTACTGAACTTGCTTGTTAAGTCTAACATAGCTTGAGTAAATGAGTTAAAGAGTGGTGTTCATAGTCCTGTGGCTCACGCTTTCATAGTGGTTATCTAAGAAGAGTGCAGTTATGCCTATATGCAAATACATCAAGTGCAGTTTTTTATTATGACTATGATAATGACTATGACAATGCAAAAGCATTCATTAAACACTCATTTATTTCTATGAAATACTTAAAGATGGTGAAGTTATGTTTTATGTAAGTATGAAGTATTATGCTAAAATGTAAATGTTCATCTAATTTCAGAAGTATTCAGTAATTTAGGAAGAATACAGGTGTCTGCATGTAAGTTACAAGTGTTGGCAGGTAGTTTAGGAAAGCATTAAGCAGTGCAGCTATTTATAATAATTTTTAAAAAATATAAAGGTATATTTTTTATCGGATGTCCTTATGTGGAGACCCTGATTCGTTCTTTGAAAGATTGGAAAGGAGAAGAAAAGAAATTTGAAAAGTGGGGGACATGACAAAGAGGGAGGCACAGAAGGAACACATTAAGAGTGATTTGCTGGAGGCGATGGGAGAGGAGATGTTCTTTATTATTGGTGGGGAATAGGCCCCCTATTTTTCATTTTTTTTAAATAATAGAGTAGTTTGGGAAGGGAAATAGCTAGAGGATGCAGGAGAGAGATTTGGTGAAGGAGGGAGGTGAAGGGGAGTTGTTCCAAGGGACACCCTGGTCTACAGGACTTTACAGGTTTCCACTGACTGATGGTGATGCAGTGAAATATCCCAATGTTGATGGAATGAATGCCTGTGGTGGCACAGTGATCAAAGCTGACCTAGACAGTTAGTCTTCACCCACTGTAGAAGATCATTCCTGGGCTGAAGATATCTCTCCACTATTCACTCCACCACATCCTTGACCAAGTCTCAAAGCTCACAGTCTGCATGGCTTACCAAGCTGTGCATGGAAAGTACCTAGAGGAGAAATGCTGCCTCGCAAACCCTGCAAAACCTTCGTTGGATAGGCATAAGGTGAAAATTCCCTGAGCTTTTAGGAACATGGTTGGTCTGCTCCGGGAAGTTTTAGACCTGTGGAAAAATGAGCATAAAAGAGAGAGAAGTGAAAAAAGAAAAGCAAAGTTATACAAAATTAAAAAAAAAAGAGAGAAGATGGGTATAGATACAAATAAGAAACTGAGACATAACAGTATTCATAATTTGTTAATACATCAGTGCATATCTTATTAACAGAGCTTATTTTATTATTTTTTTTCTCCAGAAAAAAATTGTTCTGGGAAATGTTACTGGAAAGGATATGAAATGGTGATGAATTTGCATTTCCAGTCTACTGATAATAATAAAAATATTCAGGTGTAACATATGAAATGGTAATGCCTTTTAAATTGATAAGGTATTCTGCAATATTGTACTGAAAAAGATTATGCTAAAGTTGTGTACTAGAAGTGTATTACATCTGATGTTGTTTTACATCTTGATTTTACTTAAAAATAAAGGAAAAAGTCATTTTAATTTCTCACACAATAGATTGCTTTGGTAAACTATATATACATTTTTTTTATTTCAGAAGCAGTTTTAATTTTTGCATACTTCTGAGCAATCTTTTTTTTCAATAATTGTTTTTATTGTTTTTCAAAACCATTATACATTTCACACACTATTTACATTATGTACAATACTGCTTCCAATGTTTTAGTTCCATTTTGAATTTCCACATTATACATTAAGAATAAATATCATATTAATCAAGTACAGGAAAATGAAAAAAAATAAACATAAAAGCATCTACTATAGACAATTATGAACCAACTCAAGCCAATAATTTGTATTATTTCTACATTTTCTATCTAATCCAAGAATGTGTTAGTACACATACAGAATGTTCTAAAGGAAAGTGGATAGGGACCGCTAAGCCAAAATAATATTAAAGATTTGTTCCCAAATTTTTATACTGTTTATACTTTTCTTATTATTTCTAATTAATAATTTGTGCGCTAATATATGCTTAATCGCTAACAGCCTGAAATTTTGCCACGATGTCTGTGCTGGGTTCAACCAATTTGTGGCTATATATAATTTCATTAGTAAACTAATATTCATAATTACAATCTTTTTTGTTTTGTCCAAATTCTCTGGTGGAATATGTAAAATCAAAAATTCCCAGGTGAGTGTTGAGTTTTGGTAACCCATTTTTTGTAGATGCAACTTTAATGAGTTCCATAATTTATAAATGCACTTGCAACTCCAGAACATGTGTAACAGGTCTGCTGTCTGATCTACACACTGTGGACATTTAGGTGACTTTTTTGAATCAAATTTATGAAGTGTTAGATGGGTATAATACGCATTGTTAAATATCATCAATTGAGTAAAGACCAGTTTTTGAAGTGATACGGATTTTAATGTTAAGTTAAACGCCTCTACTATTTTACTATCGTTTAGGGATGGCAATTTCTCTCTCCAGTATTTAGATAACAGAATATGATTATTATATTTTCTCTCTTTTACCATTTTATATGCTGAGGATATGTATTTTCTGTCTTGTTGCAATGCTTCCCACAGATGACGCAAAATAACTAGTTCCTCTTTTTTAATTTCAGAACTGTTAAAATAATTTATGGCCAGATCTTTTATCTGCCTCATTATAATTAAATAAAAAATGGGAAGATTCATCTCTTTTAAGATATCTTGTACCGCTACTCCTAAGAAGGGGTATAAATCACTTACCGTTAAATCCTTAATAAATGGAAATTTCTTTAAGTCTATCGGTTGATTACCAATAGTCATATTAGGATTCCCATGAAACGGTTGAAACATCATCATATATTTTAATAGGTTCAAGGAGGCAAACAGAGTTTGAGTCGCCATTGCCCATATCTTGATGTGCTCCATTAACTCATATTTACTCAATGTTCTTATATTCAAAAATGGTACAGCTTTAACATTAATTCCTTTTCCTTTTATATGTTTATAATTTAGCAGTACCCATTTGGGTATCCATTTTCTATTTTCACTGTCCAAGTAAGACACCCTTAAAATCCTATTGGCCTGAATCACTGTATAATACATCTCAAAATCTGGTAAATCCAACCCCCCCTCATTTTAGGAGCCATCAGTTTCTCATAGGATATTCTCATTTTTCTGGGTTCCCACAGAAATTTCCCCAATCCTATCTGAAACTGCTTAAAAAAAGATTTTGTGATTTTAAGTTGTGCTGCTCTAAAAATATAAAGCATTCTGGGGAGAACGTTCATTTTTATTATCGCTGCTCTTGCCATCATCGGTAGCTTCAACTTACTCCATCTTTTCAAATCCATTGTTATTCGGTCTCCAGTTGCCTTAATATTGTTGATAAAAAATTCTCTATTTTCAGTTGAGAAGTCAATCCCCAAATATTTTATTCTTTCTTCTGTCCTTACTCGTCCTATCAATGGTAGCATTGAAAAAGGTGTAGGTGTCTTTAGAGGGAATATTTTGTTTTTTTTAAAATTTAGTTTGTAATTAGCAATTTTCTCAAAGGTTCGTATTGCTGTTAGTATTTTTTCCGTATCCGACACTGGTGTGGTACTGTATATATTTAGATCGTCTGCAAAAGCAGCCATCCTAACCTTTATCCCAAAAAGTACAGGAAAGTTATAAAAAACATTTTGTTTCATATGAAGAAATAAAGGTTCCAAATACAGATTAAACAGTATGGGAGACAATGGGCATCCCTGTCGAGTTCCATTTTTAATTTGAATCCTTTTGGAGCATTCATAATTTATAGATAAATTAGTATATGCATTCTTGTATAAATTTCTTAACGTAGAAATAAAGACCTGAGGTATATTGAAATATGATAATATTTCAAATAAATATGCCAAATTAACTCTATCGAATGCTTTTTGAGCATCAATTATTAAAGCATATATGTTCATATTTTTATACTTCGCATAAGATATTATGTCTGTAGTCTGTCTCCCATCTATAAACCCCGCCTGTTCTTCTGATATTATCAAGTTTATTATTTTTTTAATCTACTAGCTAGAATAGATGTCATGATTTTCATATCAATATTCAACAGTGATATGGGTCTGTAATTGTCTGGATTTTTGGGATCACTATTCTCTTTCAATATCAGAATTGTTCTTGAAGCATTAAAATGAAGATCATTGCTGCCATTCGAAATGATATAATTAAAGGTCTGTGAAAGTACGGTGCTCAGAATCCCACTAAAAGATTTATAAAATTCAGAGGTCATACCATCTGGTCCTGGGGCTTTATGTGGCTTTAATTTCTTAATTGCCTCTAAAACTTCCTCACCTGTAATCAATGCAGTCAATTCTCCATGAGAATCCTTGTCAATATTGGGAAAATTAATTTTCTGTAAGAACTCTTTTCTCTCTTTATCATGCACATGAGTTTGTTGCTCACCATATATCTGATTAAAAATTGATTCAAAAATCTTCATGATATCTGACTTATCAGTATATAACGTATTGTTATGATTTATTTCAGTAATTAATCGTGTCGATTTCGTCTGATTAATAATACGGGCTAATGCTTTCGAGGGAGTTTGAATGTGATTTGCATATTTAACTAAACTTCTTTGTTCATACAGTGTCAATTTTCTGTTGTGCATAAGAAACAGCTCTTTCTGACATCTTAACAACTCATTTTCTGTTTGTTCAGTGTAGTTCCTCATCAGCTCCTGGTCCAATAATTGTATTTTGGTTTCCAAATCCAGTTGTTCTTTATTTTGCAGTTTTTTATAATAAGTGGCTTTCTGAATAAATAATCCTCTTAACAAAGTTTTAGTTGTGGCCCATTCTATATCTAATGGATGTTCGTTACGGGGAATATTGTATACTAACTGTTTAAGTATCTCCTTAACTTCCTGTACTATATCTTCTTTGGTTAATAGGTATGGGTTTAAGGACCAATTATATCCACAATGATTTTTAGTTTTCAAAATATCGGTCTTTAAAGTTAAAGTTATCTTAGAATGGTCTGAGAGCTGTCTAGCTTGATTAGAAACCCTAGGGTCAAGTGAAATGAACACTTCTGGAATTAAAAAAAAATCAATTCTCAACCACATTTTATGGCAGCTAGAATAGAAAGTAAAGTTTTCTGCCTTTGCTTGTATGTGTTTGTGTTTAAAAGGGTCATACAGTTTGAAATCCGTTCTCAGTTCTTTCAACGCTACCATTGCCTGCTTATTAAAAGCTGTAGAAGCTCCCAACTTATCAATTTTAGAATCTTGGTATGCATTCCAATCCCCCCCCCATCACCATGTAACAGTTGTTATATGACTGTAGAATAGAGTAAATTGAAGCTATATAATAATGTTGGTTCACATTGGGGGCATAAACACATATAAGTACTATCGGCTTATCCAAACTTTCAGATTTGAGAACCACCAAACACCATCTGCCTTCTTTGTCTATTTTGTCCTCCAAAATTTCTCCTTGAAAATGATTCTTAATTATAATTGCCACCCCAGCACTATTCGTAGTCCCTTCCGCCGTTACAACCTTCCTAATCCATTTCTTGTCCTTCATTGTTTTCCACTGGTCATTAGTCAAATGTGTTTCTTGTAATAGAATAAAACCTGCTGTTGATTTAAAAAACAGATGCAGAAACAGCTTTCTTTTTTTCATGTTCTGGAGTCCTTTAACGTTCCAGGAATCTATTATCCACATTCTAAACTATGAATTGATGAATAATGGTATATATTTTTTGTTTTCCACCTTAAATTGACAAGTGTTGGTATTTCATGAATTTTTTGGAAGCAAAACTGCCATCCCATCCCTACCCAGTGCCTATCCACTATTCCTCCGGACCAGGATGAACATGGGTTTTTCACATTGGATAAAATTTCCCAAGTAGCTAATCTACTAATTCTATTAACTAACAATAAAATAGCATGCAAAAAACCTACACCAACTATATCTACGTCTACAAAGCCTAACCCAGACATTCCCTACTAAACACCGCACTCAAGTAACTACAGCTCTGTACATTTCCCCAATATTCATGTAAACTAATTGTACCTGACATGTCAAATAATTCACTTTTATCAAACTTTAAATTCAGCAATAATATATTAGCATTATAATTACTTGTTCTAAAACCTTTTAACTAACAGTTTACCTAATAAGCACACAGTTGTTATACATTTGTTTAAAACAAGCCATTATTTAGGTCAGCTATTTATCTTCAAAACAATCCTACAATATTGCATTTTAATTTTTTTAGATCATTACAGTTAAACATCACCTATAATACACATTTACTACTACTGTTTGCTGATTATGCTATTTTTTTTCTCCTTTCCAAACTGATCAAAATTAAAAGATACTTATTTATTCACTAGACAAAACACAGTAAATTAAAAGACCAGCATGAAAAGGAAAAAAAAAAAAAAAAAAACAAACAATAGACTGCATTACCTGGATTTACCACTAAGCCATAGAATCTTATTCAGCAACAGCCAAACCATACATTTTTATCTTTACCTGACACACTTTACATCATTGATCGTCTTACAGTCATTTTAGCATCAAATAAGTCCCAAAAAGCTTTGTTTTCGATTTACAGCAGCTCTTCTTTCTTCCCAGCAGTTGCATCAGTCCAGGCAGTTCATTTTTCGAATCTTCGCGCTCGCGACGGGGGAACCAATTCGCGAACGGACCTCTCAGCTGCACCACGCTCAAAACGGTCCCCCTGCTTCCTTCACCTTGTTTCCTGTTGCCTCGTGGTTCAGGAGCGCTCGTTGGAGCCATAAAACTTCATGGAATCTTCGTGTTTCAGCTAGGAAGACGAGATTAAAAGATAAAATGGAGAATTACCAGGCCTGCTGAAGAAAGAAGAACACACAAAGGATTTTGAAGCCTCAGATCCTCGTAAATGAAGTCTCCCATTCACTCTAATGCAGGAAGAAGCCAGGATGGACTGTTCAATTTTCAGACGGTGGCAAAGCCTTAAAAAAAAGGTAGGTCTGGCTTCTTTTTTTGTATTTACAGTGTATTTAATGCCATCAAGAGTAAAAATTAAACTGTTAGGATATTTCATTTGAAATCTAATGTTTTTTGTCAATTAGAAACTTACAGTATGGAGCCAGCATTTGTCTAGACTGCCTTATTTGTGTTGGTAAATCCTGTGTTATAGAAACTTTATAACTTTGCCACATTATAGATCCACCAGATTTTTTTATGGTTAGAAGTATTTTATTCACATCCTGGAAGTTTAATATTTTGACATACACAGGTCTTGGTGTATTTAAAGCTTGGGAATCCCTGTAAGCTCTATGTGCTCTTTCGATGACAATTTGCTGAACAACCAGAGTCCTTAAGTAATGTTTCAAATATTTGTATGATAGAAGTGGTCAGATCATTATATTGGATTGATTCTGGGATCCCTCTGATGATTATGTTGTTGCATCTTGATCTTGCTTCCAGGTCCAGAATTTTGTTTTGCATCATTTGAATATCAGCCTCATGTGATTCAGATCTTTTAGTGAGCAATGTTATATTGTCTTCATTTGCTGCTATTCTGGTTTCCACTTTCTCCATTCTTGTTAGAATCCTATTACATGTCTCACTAAATGTTTGTGTTTGGGATGTTAGGTCTTTTAAGGCATCTTGTATAGGTAATAATGCAGACTTAATTTCTTCCATCGTAACCTGTTGATCAGATTTCGCTGATGCCCCTGTTTTTGCAGTCTCTTGCTGTTTAAATGTTTTCTGTCTCTTAAATATGGATTCCTTCTCTGGAGACTGTAATGCTGACAGTTTAGTTTTAGTAGTTGTAGTGTCCATATTTTTATCTTCTTTTGACATTTTGAAATGCTGCAGATAGAGATAATTACCAAGTAAAGGTTTCAGTAATGAGGTAGTTTAGTCTTTTGTTTGGTGCTCTGTTCAGAATCAACCAAGCAATCAGTTCCAATCCTGTTGTCACCAAGTATTTTTTTTCAATTTTTTTTCCTCGATAAGATCGCTGACTTCTAGTAGTTTATTAATTGCTGTCAATTAGTTGATTAACTCCAAATGTACATCCGCAGGGTTGATTTTTGTCTCTGGTCTTTGGAAAGCTGAAGTACTGCAGTGCTTATAGAATGGCGGCCATCTTTGAATATATACTTCTGAGCAATCTATTTGAGCCTGGCCAGTCTTCTATGTTGCTGGGAACTATTATATTAAATCGCCTCTTTAGCTGCATAAAGAAGAAAAATGAGGGTATGGCTACTTACCTATCATATATGTGTATGGACATCTACTTTATATGCTTACATTTATTAAACAGCAAAGTACAACATTTCTTTATGTACTTGTACTGAATCTACTGGTATGAGGATTTATGCGTAGTAACAGTTGCTCATAACTTTGTTTACTGCAAGTCAAAGCAGAAGCACATCATAACTTCTTGCAATTGATAACACTTTTTGTCTGGCTACAGCTTGTCTGCATGAGGGATGGGTATGTCCTTGATCCTTTGCAGATCTTTCATTTCTGCCTCAAGGATCTGCTTTACACTGCGGCTCATACATTCCCCACATGTTTAAGAAATACTATGTAAAGTTGCTGCGATAAAGACACTTTTTAAATTCTGAAAGTAAGAAATTGAACAGTGCATTCTTCTCTAACCTCTGTGCTGCTCATTCAGTTGCTTCTACTCTTCCTATGCCACTCACTCTGCCTAGGGTGTGATGGCTAATTTTGATCAGCCATCTTGTATGTACTGTAAGTAATTGGGAAAGAATGAATGACTTACAAAATTATCATATTAATAAATAGTTTGTGGCTTACAAAGAGCAATGCATTTTTAAAAGCTGTCTGCCTGTAATAAAAATCATTACTAAGCGTATAATACTATATGTATTTATTTGTAAACACACACACACACACACACACACACACACACACACACACACACACACACACACACACACACGCACATAAATATATATGCATATATATATATATATATATATATATATATATATATTTATATGTATACACACACACACATATATTTGTGTGTGTGTGTGTGTGTGTGTGTATAAATGTCTCTGCATATTACACACACACATGCACACACACATAGACACACACACACACACACACACACACACACACACACACACACACACACACACACACACACACACACACACACACACACACACACACACACACACACACACACACACACACACACACACACACACGTGTGTCCATAAAGCTGTTTATTAATGCATATACATATGTATTTCTACACATATTTATCTCTATACAAACATATACCATATTTGTATACAGATGAATTTCTGTTTACACATATGTTTACATTTATATATACCTTTTTGCTTACATGCATACATATTTGCATTCACACATATATTTCTTCTTGCATTTAGCTTAATTTATGCCACACACCTTTATCATATTACTCTAGAATTTTTTTATGACCTACGTGAATTAAGATGATAAATTAAAATGTTAGATTACTTACTGCAGAACTCTAGCTTTCTTACTTTTACTGGTCAACCCACTTGGCCAGCTGGTCAGACCTGTGCTTCTGCACTGGGACCCATTGTGGGTATTTTCCCATAAGGGATGACAGGTGCTCAACCAGCTCTTACCAGATGTCAGCCTACTTTCACTCGGGGCCAGCCACCACACATTCTAGTTTCTGCAGGTATGATTCCTGCAATAGGTTGATCATAATCTTAGTTGCCATATCAGAACAACTTGGTGGTCAATATTTTACCTTCAAAGGTACTGCCATATTTAAGAGTGCCAGAACCAAACTGAAAAATGTAACTGCAGCGATATGGTTGAGAGGGCG
The DNA here is from genome assembly GCF_019279795.1 of Protopterus annectens. Classification (NCBI taxonomy): domain Eukaryota; kingdom Metazoa; phylum Chordata; order Ceratodontiformes; family Protopteridae; genus Protopterus; species Protopterus annectens. Next base: position 546,200,967 of record NC_056728.1, on the reverse strand, counting down.
GGAACCACACCATTTGAGATATATCATCACCATACCCAGTTCATGCAGACATGTAGGGGTTTTATCCACAGAAGTGATATTGTTTGTGAAGTTAGGTTTCCCAAATACATTTTTTTTAGATTTTATTGACTATGTGCAGATGATATTGGTTTATCTAAGGAAAATATTTATGACAACATTACTTTGTCATAGGCATAAGTACTTTGTTAAGCAGTTAAATGTTTTCACCTGAAATAAACATTTTTCAATAACAACAAGCATTGAAGTGGTATGGAAACATGACATTTAAAGTACTGATTGTGGTAATCCTTTCATAATTATGGTTTTATACCTGAAACTTATAAATAACATGTCCAGCTGGTGTTTCTCTGCTTTTACTAAACTAAATTTCTTTTGGGAAGCATTAAGGTCTGACACACTCTACTGGGTGGTTGTGGATTAGGTTCATTAAAATCCTATCTATATGCTGACTTTCCATTTGTCTTTTTAAATGCTATGGCATATTTGAGTTTCAATGAGACATGCAAAGAGCTGGTACACATTTTGAGCACAGCTCATACACAATTACCTAAAGAATATCTATACCTATACAATCAGATACACACACACACACACACACACACACACACACACACACACACACACACACACACACACACACACACACACACACACACACACACACACACACACACACACCTTTTAATACAAGTTAAAAAGATTCTGATAGCTGACCTTAATTTACACACAAAGTGTGTAAATCAGCCTGAATTTCCATCACTCACTTTAAACCTGCCATATTAATCTATGATCAGTTGAGTCTGGTGGGAATTACTGTTGGAAACTGCAAACTTTTATAACTAACCTAAAAATATACTTAATGCTGCAAAGTGGCTCAATACTTAATGTAATTGTCTTTCATGATTTAAAAAAATCAGAAGGCTATGGTTTCTTCTACATACTATGCAATGGGATTCATATTCAAATACTGGAATATTATTGCATAATAAATGTGGCGATATTCTCCTGAGGTGTTATCCTTTGGAAGATATAGAAAACAGGAGTCACATTAGTCTGAGTTCATATCAGATCAAGAGGATGTTAATAATCCCATGGCACTTATCAGAAGAAACAAGTTGGTAGAATTTAAAAATTCCTTATAGAGCATGTTGTAATAATTTTGGGGGAGCAAATTATTGTAACTGAGGAAATTATTCTTTTGAACTGGGATATAGAAAGTGAATCACTTAGACATAGTGAGACCTTACTAAGTTTATTCTATTGGCTGCCAAAACGACAATTACTAGGAAATAGATATCAAAATCTAAACCAACTTTAACTGAAATACTGAGTGTTGCAAATGAGATAACATAATTGGAGGTGGGATCTTTAGTAAAGGAAAGGAGCAAACTAGATATAAATAAATGGTATTTGTGGGAGTAATGCATCAGATTAATGTTCAGGAGAAGGAAGTGGAGTAAAATTTCAGTGAAGGCTAAACTTAAGCAATTTATATAATGCTGAAGTGAATCATAGTTGTTAAAAAAAGAAAATGTCTATAATGCACGGAAAAGAAAACATATTCGTAATATTATTTTTTCTTTTCTATTAATGTATGCATACCTATAGCATGTCAAAATATATGTGAACGTGAAGTTTTCCCTGATTTCTGGCCAGATATCCATTAGTAGAAGCATCACCTCATGTCTCCTATGAGTAAAATTTATAGGCATAGCAGCTGGGCTGCATCTATCCAACAGAAGTAAATAAACAAATTAAGTAATCTGTTAGAGTCTTTCTTCCAAATCCACATTTAGTGCTGCTGGGAGATAAAAAAAGAGGGTTGTCAATGCAGCTAAAAAAATATTCCCGAATGTTATTGGGACATTATTCTTGGTAATGACTGTTTAGCTGGACAGCTGGCTCTATTACATGCAAACTGAATAAGATATGTTATGCAGCTTTATAGTTATAAATATTACTACCCTACCTTTAAGCTAGCAATCATGTGTATGTGGGATGATGTCCATGCACTATGGGCTTAGTGTTATCTACTTAAGCAACAAATTAAATTAATACATTATCTAGTAACTGATGTTCACTTTCATGTCCATGTGTATTGCTGTTGGAAAATATAAAACAAAGCTGCAAATGCAGTATTAAATAAAGAATGCGATACTAGCAGGCACATTTTCTTTGCCAATGAATATTTTAGCATGAAAACTGACTGCCTCATGTCATGGTTTCTGAATATGATGTTTTCCGCAGGTCTGCATATGTAAAATGTTGCTACAACCCTTACCCCACTGTAAATAAAATATGTTTTGGGTGCATATGTTTGTGTGTGTGTGTGTGTGTGTGTGTGTGTGTGTGTGTGTGTGTGTGTGCGCGTGCGTGCGTGTGTGCGTGTGTGTGTGTGTGTGTGTGTGTGTGTGTGTGTGTGTGTGTGTGTGTGTATGCGTGCATGCATGCACATGTTTTGCACTGTGTGTATTGTGATAGAGAGGCTGAGTAACTCAGACTGACACATGAGCAGTCTAATCAAAGGGATTATTTTTCTCATTTTTTTCCCAGTAGCTATATATTTCTTCTAATGCATACACTCTCTATTCATTTATATGTACGTATCTGTTTTGTTGGATTAGGAAACTTTATAAGTAAAATAAGACAGTCCTTGGTCTGGTTTATTTTCTGATATGAACGTGTCTCTGGTGCTAAAGACAATTCGTGCAACCATATTTTTTTGCACCCTATTCCTGATTTGCCCCAAAGAAGACAATGTCAAGTCATTTTTATATGATTTTTTGTTTGTTTTGTATGAGGATATTCTCTGTTGCAGCATTTTGAATGATAGGGCTAAAAGGTACTATGATAAAGTCTGGTTGCGAAAAGTCTACTTCACTTTAATGGGAATTATATACTTATAAATTCATAATCCTATAAAGTACTGTGTGAGGTCTTCTAAATAAAAGATCATAATGTCTTACTCCCCACAGTAGTGAATTGTTTTTAAAAAAAGATAAAAAAATAAAGACCCTTTTCAAAAATGGAGGTATATGTACAGGTGCCAACCGAATGGTTAATAGCTTGATATGAGCATGACTGAAATGTTTCATAATGTACAGAGCAATTTTGCACAAGTGAACATAGATACAATGAGAACACTTTTACTTTAGTTGCTTAAAAATGAAGGTTAGCAACACTGCCGTTACAAAATAAACTAGAGGCTAAGGGCAAACAGGACTTAATGCATGAATCACCCCTATTCTAGCAGTGAGTGAGTGACTGAGTGAAGTTAGTTAAACCAGATATAAAAGCAGGGTTATGACTTCTATCTGTTTTATATCTATATTTGCAATACCTTAAAATGCTGTCTCTGATAAAGAAAATAAAGCTAAACATCTGTAGGATATATTAGTTAACGTATTCACTTTATTCTGTAATTCTAGGCTATGCATTCATGGTTTGTCTTACTACAGACACTCATATCAGATTCTATGCTGAAAATCCAAAGTGAGTGAAAATTACAGTCAAATTTTGCAGTAAACCTCACCTCAAAGTCAATGGTGGCTGTGTGGAGGTTGTAGGTACATATTTGCCTTGGAAACATCACATCAGAAATTAAATGCATTACTAGTAATGGGTCTGTATTGGTTTACTATTAAAATTTTGAAATGAACTCCGTCGACTGTACTAGTGTCGAACACGGAAGTTCAAAAACGGTAATATCGATGACAAAACAACAACCTAGGATGGGTTTTAACATGGGTACAGATAGGGGACATGTTTGTATTTTGGAATAACACTGAACACCTATCTCGACCCATGTTAAAACCCGTTCCTAGGTTATTTTTTTGTCATCGATATTACTGTTTTTGAAATTCCGTGTTCGACAATAGTACAGTCGATGGAGTTCATTTTAAAATTTTAATAGTAAACCATCTATATCATATGAGCAAATTGCACAAATTGTGAACGCTCATAATAGCAAATGTACAGGATCTTGATATTCTTTTTCTGAGATGCGGTACAGTGGAGAATGAGATATTTGCACTTTCCTCACTGTAGTGCGATCTCAGAGTTGGAATATATATATTTAGCAGGTGGTGTGCAGGGCACAGCCCCCCACAATAGGAAGTTTGAGGTCCGGTGCGTTCGATATTATGATTGTTTGCAATTTGTGCGATTCGCTCATATGATATAGACCCCATCAACAACTGTACTCTCTTGATTTTTGGTTATAATCCTAGTAACAGGAAGTACAAGAGACGTTTTCTTAAACTTCATTACCAGAAATATTGAACACTTTCCTAACAAAATTATATGTATGCTATAGCATTTGTGGCTTCATAAGACAGATTCTAACGCCCTGAAAAAATACTGGAAATAAAATACAAATAGTTTATTGGTAGATTTAATTTGAATGACATATCATTTAGTTGAATCTTAGATTTAACTTGAATGACAGATTATTAAGAAAAAAAGTACTGACTGTAAAAAATAGCTGAACACTATAAATTATATTCAAAGTTGCAAGTGACCTGTATGATGGAAAAAGGCAGATGGGCAAGAGCAACAACATGTAAACCAAATTCATGCATAGTATATAATATAAAATGGATAAGTGACAAAGTAATAAGGCAGTATGTATGAGATCCTGCAAAAACAACAATTCAGAGAAGAACATCATAGTAAATAAGAAGGCATGTAGCTGCAGTGGATGAGAAACTTTGAGGTTTCTAAATATTAAAGCAAGGCATGTATTCACAGAGAGACAACATTAATTTAATTTATTTTTGTTTTTTGATAGAGCCAGGATAATGCCATATTTTTGTAGTGCAAGATATTTCAGATTTATGTGTGTAGTATTCCACAACTCATCGCAATGTGCAGGTACCAAGGCAGTAGTATGTGACCTCGAAACTATTATCATATCAAGATTTTTTCCCCTCAAAGATATTTAAAAGCAATGAAGGATTAAAGATATCATTCTGTTTCATCTTGACAGATTAGACACTGAGGCACATGGTATACATTTAGGGCAGGATAGTATAATTTGGATAAGTGTTGTACTAAGATAAATTTGCTATCTTTCCTCAGTGAGCACTGTTACTGCTAGGCTACCACTAGTTGTGGTATCTGTTTTGATCATATTTCTTAGCTTAGTTTATTTGAGTCGAAAAGATGTGCTATTATATACTTTGATATTAACAATTTTGTTGTGTACTACTACTACTATTGTCTTTCATTCAGTACTTCAGCTGAAATGTGAACTGCGGTGGTGGTGCTGCGGTAGCATTGTCACCTCACAGTAAGACATTGTCCTGTTCGATTCTCAGCTAGAGCGTCTTCTGTGTGGAGACATGCGTGAATGGGCATACCTTCGTTGAAGGTTGTGCGTCAGAGCTGGCAACTCAGCATATAAAAATCTACTGCCAATCATTAGCGGACCAGAGTTCCACTGTGGTGACCCCTAACCAGGAAAAGCAAAAAGACACAACAACAACTTCAGCTGAAATGTCATTTTACCAGCCAAAAGTTTTGCCCTCCCAAGATACTGAATCTTAGAACCAGGCTGTATGATCGATCAGTTGTTTGCTGTCTGTTGTGAAAATGAAACACATATAATAGATGTAGGCTTGTTTTGATGCAATGAAGAGAATAAATTAAAGGATTTGTGTGCTCCTCATGTCATGAAGTAAACATTGAGGGAGACTTAGTTCTTGTATTAATTTCTTAAGAAAGTGTAAAACACAACTGTTCCCTTTATCTTGGTGTCAAGTGGATTCTGATACTCTTCTTTCAAGCTCTGCTTTCTTGCCCATCCAGATTTTTCGTAAATATTTTGTTTTACAAGAAAGTTACTGTGAAGATAGGAGGTACTGTCAGCCATGCCAGGATAAATAGATTAGTGGGTTTGTAACATATGCCAGCACAGCTAGCTGGAATATTGTATGTAATTATATGTCATTTGTATATCAAACTGATTTGTATGGATGCTTGTACTTGTGCTGAAAATGTATTTGTGAGGTTTGTTTGTGTTAAAATGCATCAACAGTGTGCCCCGCTGGAAGAAAAAGAGATGTGCATGCATTATGGCAACTGCTTAACTGTATACATTATAACAGCATATACTGGAAGTGAATAGGTTAAACTTAATCTGCCTGACTTTGCAAAATATTTTTTAAATTAAATTACTTTATGGGGTAAACTATAAAGATGTAATCCCACAGTTTTGAATGGAGACAGAGAAGCAATGTCTGTGCTAGAGGATAGGTTGTAGCTCCTGTAGGAAGAATGGCATGGTTTCATGACTTCCAGCAGCTGCACTACATCTGAGTATCTCTATGTACTCAAGCACATAGGTGCTATACCCTTGTAGCTTCTAGTGTTAGTGATAGTGTGGGAAACAGAGTCAGATGCATGTGATGTCAATCTATACAGAAATAATGTTTTAATATTAGAGGAGACTGAAGTCTCAGCAGCATTCTGTATTCGGTTTTGGATCTAACAACAAGGACCACTCACCCATCTTGCCTTGCTCTATTTCGTAAGTAGGAACAGTAATTCTTTTAGTCAATCAGGAATAGATAGTGAGACTTGCTAAATACTGTTTTTCTATAACTGTGTGACACATCCCATCTGTGTTATTTTTAATATTACGTGTCTGAAACTCTCCTGTTTACTGTAAATAGATATTTAGTATTTGTGTGTCCTTTTATTATTTATTATTAAATATATTCAAACTTTTCTTTGTGGCTGGTACTTTTTAGAAAATATTTAAGCTTTGAGAGTATTTGCATATATTTATTTACTGATAACATTGTCCACTCCTGAAAGCCTGGCTTTTTGGTCAACATTACCATTTGTATTAATATTAATTTCACTCAGTGTAATTGGATACCCTTTTAAAAGCCTTATAGTAAGTGACTGGTGACAGTGAATCTACCATATAGTCTGGGCAAGGTTGGTTGAATTGGTAAACTGTGTCAGTCTTTCCAATGTGTGTGTGTATGTGTGTGTGTGTGTGTGTGTGTGTGTGTGTGTGTGTGTGTGTGTGTGTGTGTGTGTGTGTGTGTGTGTGTGTATGTGTGTGTGTGCGTGTGTGTGAAAATTAAATTTCAGAGAGTGTGTGTGCCAGCTACTTGGAGCAGGGACATGAAGTGCTGGTTTCACAAAGAGGATGCTGAGGACTTGGCTTGGACACTCGGCTGAAGACCTAACCCTACAGCTGTGTCAGTGGGGAGACTTATTGGGGATCTAGAGGGAGACAGGTAGAGACACCCAGACCCTGGGCTGAGTGTGTGCCCTGTGTGCTCTTAAGGGAAATTGTGCTTGATGTTGAGAGGTCTGCATCTGGAAATACTGAGTGTATCCATTTGTATTCCAAGTGAATGTCCCTCTCCAGTGTCAGTGGTAAGAATTCAGGCTACTTGATTACTGGCCCAGAATGGTGATGCTACAGCTACAATCTATGATTCATGCAACTTAGTATCCATATCAAATAGAGAAGCATCTACATCCCCAAATGTAGTTTTTATGATGTGAAGCTAATTACTAATTTCCTGATGTTATGCACATCTTTAAGTCTTAATGTATTGAACTTGCTTGGTTAAGTCTAACATAGCTTGAGTAAATGAGTTAAAGAGTGGTGTTCATAGTCCTGTGGCTCACACTTTCATAGCGGTTATCTATGAAGAGTGCAGTTATGCCTACATACAAATACATTAAGTGCAGGTTTTTTGTTATGACTATGATAATGACTATGGAAATGCAAAAGCATTCATTAAACGCTCATTTATTTCTATGAAATACTTAAAGATGGTGAAGTTATACTTTATATAAGTGTGAAGTATTATCCTAAAATGTAAATGTTCATCTGATTTCAGAAGTATTCAGAAATTTACAAGAGTTGACAGGTAGTTAAGAAAAGTATCAAGCAGTGCAGCTATTTATAATAATATTTAAAAAATATAAAGGTATATTTTCTATTAGATGTCCTTATGTGGACACCCTAATTCCTTCTTTGAAAGATTGAAAAGGGGAAGAAAAGAAATTTGGAAAGTGGGGGACATGACAAAGAGGGAGGCACAGAAGGAACACATTAAGAGGGTTTTTCTGGAGGAGATGGGAGAGTAGATGTTCTTTATTACTGGTGGGGGATAGGCCCCCTAATTTTCATTTTTTTTAATAATAGAGAAGTTTTGGATGGGAGATGGCTAGAGGGTGCAGGAGAGAGATTTAGTAAAGGAGGGAGGTGAATGGGGAGTTTTTCCAAGGAACACCCTGGTCTACAGGACCTTACAGGTTTCCACTGACTGATGGTGATACAATGAAATATCCCAGTGTTGAGGGAATGCCTGTGGTGACACAGTGATCAAAGCTGACCTAGACAGTTAGTCTTCACCTACTGTAGAAGATCATTCCTGGGCTGAAGATGTCTCTCCACTACTCACTCCACCACATCCTTGACCAAGTCTCAAAGCTCACAGTCTACATGGCTTACCAAGCTGTGCCATGACAAGGTACCTAGAGGACCAATGCCACCTGCCAAACCCTGCAAAACCTTCCATGGATGGGCATAGGGTGAACATTCCCTGACCTAGGAGGAACTTTCTTAGTCTGCTCCGGGAAGTTTTAAACCTGTGGAAAAATGAACATACAAGAGAGAGAAGTGAAAAAAATAAAAGCAAGGTTATGCAAAATTTAAAAAAGAGAGAAGATGGCTATAGATACAAATAAGAAACTGAGACATTATAATTATTCATAATTTGTTAATGCATCAGTGCATATCTTATTAAAAGAGCTTATTTTATTATTTTTTTTCTCCAGAAAAAATTTGGTCTCGGAAATGTTACTGGAAAGGATATGAAATTGTGATGAATTTGCATTTCCAGTCTACTAATAATAATAAAAAAATTCAGGTGTAACATATGAAATGGTAATGCCTTTTAAATTGATAAGGTATTCTGCAATATTTCACTGAAAAATATTATGCTAAAGTTGTGCACTAGAAGCATATTACATCTTATGTTAATTTACGTCTTGATTTTACTGAAAAATAAAGAAAAAAATCATTTTCATTTATCACACAATAGATTGCTTTGGTAAATTATATATATTTTTATATTTCAGAAGCTTTTTTAATTTTTCCATACTTTTGAGCAATCTAATTGAGCCTGGCCAGTCTATAATGTTGCTGGCAACTATTATATTAAATCGCCTCATTAGCTGCATAAAGTAAAAAAATGGCGGCATGTTTGCTTACCTATCATATTTGTGTATGGACATCTACTTTATATGCTTACATTTATTAAACAGCAAAGTACAACTTTTCTTTATGTACTTGTATTGAATCTACTGATATGAGGATTTGTGTGTATTAACAGTTGCTCATAACTTTGTTTACTGCAAGTCAAAGCAGAAGCATATCATAACTTCCTACAATTGATAACACTTTTTATCTGGCTACAGCTTGTCTGCATGAGGGATAGGTACATCCTTCATCCTTTGCAGATCTTTCAATTCTGACTTAAGGATCTGCTTTACACTGTGTCTCATACATTCCCTACCTGTTTAAGAAATACTATGTAAAGTTGCTGTGATGAAGACACTTTTTAAATTCTGAAATTAAGAAATTGAACAGTGCATTCTTCTCTAACCTCGGTGCTGCTCATTCAGTTGCTTCTACTTATCCTGTCCCACTTTGCCTAGGGTATGATGGCTAATTCTGAGCAGCCATATTGTATGTGCAGTTAGTATTTGGGAAAGAATGAATGTCTTACAAAATTATCATATTAATAAAATAGTTTGTGGCTTATACAGATCAATTCATTTTTAAAAGCTGTCTGCCTGTAATAGAAATCATTACTAAGCTAATAATACTATATGTATGTATTTGTAAACACACACACAAACACACACACACACACACACACACACACACACACACACACACATATATATATATATATATATATATAGGTTAATAGGTTCATAGGTTGGTATTAGGCTATTGGCCATAGGGCCTATGCAAGCCTAGCCATACAAATTCCCTGGATATTTCTTCCCATCATATTTACTTCTCTGGACCCTGTCTAGCAGGGTGACTGACATGATCCCCGGGGTAATTTTCTATCTCCCATCCACTCATCAAGGTTCCTTTTGAAGAGGGCCAATGAGGTGCTCTGCTTGACATGTATTGGCAGTCTATTCCAGAATATGGGGAGTCTATAGGTCAGGAACCTATCCCTCCAGCATGTTTTGTTCATTGTGATGACAAGGTTTAGATCCCTGGAGCATGTGGCTCTGATGGATTGCGATTTCTTTAAGTGGAGCATGTCCAACAGCTCAGGGTTTGACATGGCCTTGTATGTTAAGCAGAGATTGCCTCTGAGTAGATGATATGACACAGAGTATAGCTGGAGTTTTTTTAGATGATCAGCATATGGCATCTGCTTTTGGCCTGTGATTCTTTTAGTGAGGTATTTCTGTGGCCTTTCCAGCTGTTGCAGATGTCTTGTGAGGTACATACCAAATGGGGCATTATACTCTATAATGGGTTTAATGAGGGATGAGTACAGTGGGACAATGACCTCCTTTTTTCTGGATGAAAAGTTCTTCGTGAGGAGGTGTGCCACATAGAAGGATTTCCTGACTGTTGTGGTGATGTGGTTATCGAAAGTGAGACCACTGTCCACCTGTGTCCCTAAGTCTCTCATCACACTTTCGATGTTTAGTGTCCTGCCACCTATGTGGTAATTCATGGGTACATGTTTTTTTCCAAAGGGGATAACTATACATTCCTAAGCATTAAGCTTGAGCCCATGGCTCTGGCACCAGGCATCTGTTTCTGTAAGGCCCTTTTGTAGAATATCCACATCATTTGGAGATTCAATAATGGCTCCCAGTTTGCAGTCATCTGCAAACTTTGCTAGCCAGAGTCCCTTAGTGTTGGCCTGTACTTCAGAGAAGTAGATGCCAAACAAGAGTGGTCCCAGGACTGAACCCTGAGGTACTCCACTTGTCACTTGTCTGGAGCTGGATTTGGGGTCGGCTACTTTTACAGACTGGATTCTGTCAGTAAGCTAGTTGGCAACCCATCAAGTGATGTAGGGATTTATGCCCAGCTTAGTAAGTTTATCTATGATTCCAGAGTGGGGGATGGTGTTGAAGGTCTTGTCGAGGTCCAGATAGGCTGTGTGGACTGCCTTGCCCTCATCCACAGCTCTGGAGACTGATTTGAAGAAGTCAATTAGATTCAGAAGACAAGATCGGCCCTTCACAAACCCAAACTGGGTGGGGTCCAGTGTTTGAAGGTTGCCAATGTCTTTGTTTATAAGTTCCATGATAATGCATTCCATGCCCTTGCAGATCAGGCTTGTCAGACTGATGGGACGGTAGTTTCCGGGATCCAAGGTGGATCCCTCCTTGTGGAGTGGGATAACTGTAGCTGTACACCACTCAGTGGGCACAAAACCTGAGGTGAGGCTATTATTAAAAATGACACTTAGGTGAGGTGCCAGTTCATTTTGTAGTTAATGTAGTACACAGCCTGGGATGTCATCTGCTCATATGGATGCTGTATTCTTAGCTTTGGAGAGTGCAGTTTCTACCTGTGTGGCTGTGATTACCGGAATTTGGCAATCTTTTAGTATTGAGATGGGCCCTTTAGGGGGTGAGAGGGGGTGAGGTTGGCACTAAATCGATCTGCCAGGATATTGGCAATATCCTTGGGATCAGTATATTTAATGCCATTCTGTTGTAGCTCAGAGCAGATCTGAGCATTGCCATTTAGATTCTTGACATAACTATAGAATGCCTTGTGGTTATCTTTGGAATCTTTGGCAATTTTATTTTCGTAACTAGCTTTTGAGGATTTTATGTGGGATCTCAGCTTCTTACTGAGTCTGGTAAGGGAGTTTTTTGCATCCTGGGATTTTCCTCTTTTCTGCAACAGTCTCTTCCTTCTGTTGTATAGTTTGTTTATAGCAGGAGACCACCAGATTGGCTTCCTTTTTTTGGAGAAGAGCATCTTGGTTCTATTTGGGATGGCACAATTCATGCACAATTGTATGTGCTGGTACAGTGCCTTAGTGTAGGATTCTGCAGTCGAACTTTCAGATCTCGTCTGCATGGGTGTCGTGAAGTTTGTCACTTCTGACTTCAGTAGTATGAAGTTGGCTTTGGAGAAGTTTTTTAAGGAAGTTTCCATACTGGGGGGGTGGGGGTGGGATGTGGATGTCAAGGGCGATTTGCTTATGGTCAGACCTGACCAATGAGGGGGGGACCGCTGGTGTGGAGCATCTATCTCCCATGTTGGTAATGACCAGGTGTAGGATATTGGAGCCCCTTGTGGGACAATGGATTAGTTGATCCAGGGCATTGGAATTTATTAATTCCAAGAACCGTTGGGAAAAGCAGTTGGTACCCGAGTAGTTTTCCCAGTTAATGGCAAGGTAGTTGAAATCACCCAGTATTAGGGTGTTTGGTTGTATCTTAATATTTTCCAGTATGTTTAGAAAGGTGTAGTGAGAATCTTGGGGCATGGTGGGGGATCTGTTGCAAACTATAATTTGGATTGCAGTCTTACCTAGTTTTAGTTGCACCTGGAGAATTTCAGATGCATTGTGTTGGGCAACTAGCCTGGAGGTGTGAATATCCTTGGTGAATATGGACACTCCTCCACCTTTAGTGGTTTGGTCTTGATTTTGTGGCCGAAAAGTGAGGTAAGATTTGTAGCCTGGTATTTCAGGGATGGTCTCTGGAGTCTTGAACCAGGTCTCAGTTACTGCACAGATATTGATGTTCTCCATTTTTAGGAGTGCCTCGAGAATGCATTTTGAGGTTTAGACTTCTAGCATTGAGTAGCATTACCTTCAGATTTTGCATGCTTGTATCTGTTATGGTGGTGGTTTTATCCTTTGAACCTTGCCTAAAAAAGGCACTATAGGGGTGGCAAGAGCTTTAGCCAGTAACCTGAATCCCAGGGGTCACAGGTGCAGACCATCTCTGGCAAAGTATCGTGGTTTGTCAATCATGTCCTCCCAGGCAGACAAATACTGGATCCCCTTTGAATGACACCAGAAGCTTATCCAATTGTTGAAGTCAATCATTTTGTCCTTATACTGTGGTATCATACTGGGTGAAGGCAGAATGCTACTCAGGGCTAGGGTCTTACCTGCCTGGGCCACATGATCCAAGAGCTCTTTCATGTCTCTTTTCATGTAGTCCAGGGAGGTACGTCTCAAGTCATTCACTCCAGCATGGACAATGACAGAGTCGTATTTGTACTTGTTGTGGAGTGACTTGAGTGCATGCATTATGTGGCGGATCCTGGCACCCAACAGGCAGCTGACTGTAATTTTCTCCTTGTTCAGCCTGGTGAGTGGGACATCAGTGTGCCTGACTATAGAGTCACCTATGACTAAAGTGTTGGGTACATTGCCTTGTCTTAGGGGCAGTTGTTGGGTGGCACACTGGTGTTGTGAGCTATGTGTCACTTTGGTTGTGACTGGTGTTTATTTGCGTTTAGGCTTCGGAGGTCCTTGTTGCTTGGCCAGGTTAATGTTAAGGGCCTCCGCATATGTGAGATTAGTGTTGCTACGTGTGGGTGCTGATGGTGTGGGTTTTGAAGGGCTATGAGTTGCTTGAGGTGTAGTGCAGGTGTTAACCTTCTCCTCTTGGCTGTCTAGCACAATCTTGGCCAGAAAGAGCTTTGCTTCCAGTTTGGCTATGTAGGTCCATCTCTCGCAGGTTGTAGTGTTGGGTGGTAGGAGGATAGGATTGTCTGTGTACATGAGGCAGTTGCCACATTGCCCCAGTATGCCCAGATTCACCAGGTGGACAGGAGAAATCACCGGAAGCTGACCCTTGGACATGCCTGTTTAGGTGCTTTTTTTGTAAACTTTAAGAGCTGTTTTCCCTTACCTTTGCAAGGTACTTTACAATTATAGGCTGTTTAGTGCCTACGATTAATTTCTCCTTATTGACAAGGAGAGTTGAGTGCCTGTATTGGTTTCAGGCTTCCTAGTGTGTTCCAGCAGGTTCTAGAGCAAGTGCTAGTCACAGGGGTTCAGATTTTAGTGCTACTACTGAGAAACCAGCTAGTTCTAAGGGAAAATTTGAAGAGCAGACTTTCTGGCACCAGGAATAGTTTAACTGTAGCCTCGCAGTGCTGCATGATGCAAAAAATGTGCAAACACATGCGTTTTAAGCCAGAAAGTTGAAAAGGATAGAAATCAGCCCAAAAAGGCTAATAAAATTACAATTTCAGAGCTGGAAACCACTCCTCTAGCGTTAGTTAGGCAGTACAATGCTCACCACTCCCACTGGTAAGCAGTAGGACTTCCCTCTACCACAGCAAGGTCTGGATAGCTCTGAACACAGAAAATAAAGTCCTGAGACTAGCAAGGCCTGGGATACGGACTGGCTTTGAAAGGTGGGAAACGAGCAAGTAAGATAGCATTTTTTTTGTTGAAACAGGCTAAACAATGCAATAATACAGTAAATAAACACAGAAAAGGCTAACACACTTGAGTGTGTAGTCCTAAACAGTAAATGCAATTAAAACTCTACAAAATTAACAATTTAAAACTTTTTACATGAAGCAAGGCAAGTGCACAACTGAAAAATGATTTAAGAGGCAGTAATACAGCAGAATAAGTAGCTAGTCTACATATACAGAGAAGTCTATATATACAGAAAAGCAGCTAAAACCCACAAACAATTCAGATGCAGTGCAACCTAGAGCACTTGAGTTGTAGCAATATTAAGGCAATTACAGTTATAATAAATGCTCTAAAATATACTCTATATTTCCAAAATGTTTGAGAAGCACAGTCAGGAGATTCAGGCAATTTTTTTTTTTTGAAGGGAAAAAGGAGAAACAGAAGGCCTTCTCAGATGTTCTCTCTGTATTAGGTAGAATGAGCTAATGACACTAGACTGGGAGGAGTTAGGGTTACCACCTGTCCCACTTTGTGAGGGACAGTCCCTCTTTTGGCAGTTGCATCCTGCAAAAAAACTGAAAAAATGGCAAATGTCCTGAGATTTTAGGACAAAAATATTTCCAATATTTTCTTTAATAGTTGCATAAAACAGTTATTTTGTATCGGAAACACCTAAATGTTATATGAAACAGAAAAATCAACTCAAATGCTACAATAATAAGCTTTTATTTTGGCAAAAAAGTTAAGTTCTGTCCTTTGTACTGGCCATGGGTATGTTTTGCCTTGTAAAATCTGACGTTTCTACAAAAAATGTCCCACTTTGGGCATTTGAAAAGGTGGCAACCCTAGGAGGAGTGTCCCAGATCAGATTTACAGTAGGGGCGGGCAACTGCAAAGTCACCAAGTATAACAACAACACACAAACAGGGAGTGAGGGTGGGGACCAATACTAAAGCTATTTGCCTACAGACAGTAAACACTACAGAAAGCCACAAAATGAAAGTTTTTAAACAGATAAAGGAGCAAAGAGACTCTACAGAATGCTTTTAAATGCAAACAAATCAGTTACCCATGCAGATTAGTTAATAGCAATAAAATACACGAAAAACTATGTAGGCAATAAAAAGTGCTATATATAAATAGCTAGAAACAATAATCAGTATAAATAATCCAAAAAAACAGGATACTTATATATCTCAGCTGAGAGTTGTAGTCAAAACCCATCCTCCACTCTGCTCAGTGTGTATAGACAGAAATCCTCTCAAAGTTAGGGCTTAAATACCAGAAGTTACAACCTTCGACAACTTTTTTTTTTTTTTTTTAAAGCACAAAAGAACCAGTCCCCACTAGCCAGCAGCCAATTAACACAATCTAGCCAAGGTAAAGAAGACTTCTGCTAATTCAAGATGGCCTGTTCATGTGCTTTGAACAATCACTGTAGAAACAAACAGCCCTCTGAACTAGGACAATACTAAAGCTATTTGCCTACAGACAGTAAACATTACAGAAAGCCACAAAATGAAAGTTTTTAAACATATAAAGGAGCAAAAAGACTCTACAGAATGCTTTAAACTGCAAACTAATCAGTTACCCATGCAGATATTAAGGCTATTAGCCTACAGACAGTAAATACTATAGAAAGCCACACAATGAAAGTTTTTAAACAGATAAAGGAGCAAAGAAACTCTACAGAATGCCTTTAACTGCAAACAAATCAGTCACCCATGCAGATTAACGCACAATACAAAGATGAAAACAACACCGGAACAACGGAGATACGACCCAGCAATCGCAATGGAAATAAAGCAAGAACAAATGAAAATCACCACCATGCGCTGGTTCAACAGTTTCTGTTATTAAACTGCTTTATTTCCATTTTTGCAGTTTCTGGTGGTTTTTACAACCAAGTTTTGGATTGCTGTTATCGTGGAACTTTTATTTTGTATTTAGTAAGCCATTTGACCCAGCGCATGGTGGTGATTTTCATTTACCCATGCAGATTAGTTAATAGCAATAAAATACACTAAAAACTATGCAGCAGGCAATAAAAAGTGTTATATATAAATTGCTAGAAACAATAATCAGTATAAATAATAAAAAAAAAAACAGGATACTTATTTATCGCAGCTGAGAGTTGTAGTCAACATCCCTCCTCCACTCTGCTCAGTGTGTATAGTATATAGGATGTATGTGTGTATATATATATATATATATATATATATATATATATATATATATATACATACATATACACATATATATATATATATACATATATACATATATATATATATATATATATATATATATATATATATATATATACATACATATATATATATATATATATATTATATATATGGGTCTACTTTGAAACATCTAAAACCCATAACATCTAATTTTCATAACATTGAGACCAAAACATCTAAAACCCAAATCATCTAAACCCCATAACATCGAATTTCATAATATCTAACGCTACAAATCTCAAGAAAATAACATCCCCTCCTCATATAATGACACCAAACTACCAAACACACTTTTTACTATGTTCTGCCCCCCACACCCCTGCGTAAATTAAATATATCAACTCCACGATCGCACTATAGTGGGAAAGAGTTCATTTTCTAACCCCACTGTATCAAGCCCCCCTGCAGAAACGTACTGAAAAGTGTCTTTCGTAGTTTGGTGTCATTATACATCATTATATGTGGAGAGGATGTTATTTTTATGTGATTTGTACTGTTAGATGTTATGAAATTCAATGTTATGGGTTTTAGATGTTTTGGGTTTTAGATGTTCTAGTCTCAGTGTTATGAAATTAGATGTTATGGGTTTTAGATGTTTTGAAGGGGACCCTTTCGGGGACCCTAACGGCAACTACAAACAATGTAAGATCGATTTCTTAGATATTAACATCAATAATATATATTTGGCAATATTTCGACCAAGCTACATAGGAAAAGCTGTAGGAAGAATAACATCCTCCCCTGCTCGAGTATGCATCCCAGACATATAACTAGGAATATAGTCAAGATTCAAGCTTTACGTCATAGGAGGTTGTATACTAATGAGAAAGATCTACCAGAGGCACTAGTGAATTTACGAGTAGATCTTGCTGATAGGGGGATACAAGATACATGAAGTAAACAAAGCTATAGAGGAACAAATATCTCGGAATGAAATAAAATTAGACCATATTTCTCTGAAGGACATACTACTACTGTACATGATGGAGGGAAAAAGGGCACAGAAATGATTAATAGGTTGTGCTTGACTTCCTCTAGTGATGTCAATAAAATCTGTGACATAGTAATGAAGAATTGGCCCATTTTATTGACAGACCCAGAGATTGGTATGGTTGTAGGCCATATTCCCAGATTTAGTTTTAAGAACAGTAGAAATTTGAAACAATGTTTCTGCTATAAAAGTACCAGAATGAAAGAAAGATTCACTTTGCAGCGTAAAGGCACATCTGCCTGTAGGGCATGTAAGATATGTTCAAGTATATGGTCCACTTGCATGGTGAGACATCCGCTGCATTTAGCACCTATAGAATTTCATTTTTATGCTGATTGTTGCACCAAAAATATAGTGTATTTAGCTAAGTGCAACCTATGCAGTGCATTCTACATAGGTAAAACTAACCGTATGTTGAAAGAGAGGGTTATGGAGCACTTAAATGATATACGCAACAATAAATCTACAAATGCACTAGCTAAGCATGTATCTGACTGTGGTGCTCAGCACACCTTTAAGTTTTTAGCATTACAAAAAAATGAATGAAACCCTTAAAGAAGATGACATTTGTAATGAGACTGAATGTATAGAGCTAAGGTGGATAGTTGACTTCAAGGCTTATGCTCCACATGGTTTAAACAGCGCTGTTTCTTTAAAGCCTATTTTAAGGAAAAGGGGCTTGCCCCACTGATTTTTTTCTTGCAAGTTTTTATTGGCTGCTTTATATATTTAAATTGTGAATGTATTTTTAGTTTTTATTAAGGTCTGAAGAAGAGGGTAACCTCGAAAGCACTCACCTTTTATTGGAATAAAGTGTGTTTCACTCTACAGCAAGTACGCCTTTTTCTTTGCAACATTACTTTGTCATAGGCATGAGTACTTTGTTAAACAGTGTAATGTTTTCACCTGAAATAAACATTTTTTGATAACAACATGCATTGAAGTGGTATGGAAGCATGACATTTGAAGTACTGACTGTGGTAATCCTTTCATAATTATGGCTTTATACCTGAAACTTATAAATAACATGTCCAGCTGATTCATAGGTTCATAGGTAGGTACTAGGCTATTAGCCCTAGGGCCTATATAAGCCTATCCAAAAAGGTGCCCTGGCTTTCGCCACCCAAGAAAATTATTTTCCTGTGCCCCTGTCGAGCAGAGCCACAGAAGTGATCCCTGGGGTGAATTTCCTATTTCCCATCCAATCATCAAGATTTTTCTTGAGGAGTGCTAATGAGGAGCTCTGTTTGACATAGATAGGTAGTCTGTTCGAGAGCATGGGAAGTCTCCGGGACAGGAATCTATCCCTTCAGCATGTTCTGTTTATTGTGGTGACAAGGTTTAGGTCCCTAGAGTGTGTAGCTCAGAGGGATTGGGATTTCTTTAAGTGGAGCATGTCCAACAGCTCTGGGTTTAACATAGCTTTGTATGTTAGGCAGAGATCGCTTCTGAGTAGGTGATATGCGATGCAGTAAAGCTGGAGCTTTTTAAGACAGTCTGCATAGGGCATCTGTTTGAGGCCAGTAATCCTCTTTGTGAAGTATTTCTGTGGCCTTTCCAGTTGTTGCAGATGTCTTGTGAGGTACATACCAAAAGGGGTGTTGTACTCTATAATGGGTCTAATGAGTGATGTGTAGAGGGGAACAATGACCTCTTTTTTTCTGGATGAGAAACCTTTTGTGATGAGGTGTGCCACGTAGAAGGATTTCCTGACCACTGTGGCGATGTGATTATCAAAGGAGAGATTACTGTCCACCTGTGTCCCAAGGTCTCTTATCACACTTTTGGCATTAAGTAGACTACCACTTATGTGGTAGTTCATGGGTACAGAGTTTTTACCAAAGGGGATTATAATACACTTTTTGGAATTGAGCTTCAGGCCATGGCTTTGACACCAGGCATTTGTCTCAGTGAGGCCCTTTTGTAATATGTCCACATCGTTAGGAGTTTCGATTATGGCTCCTAGTTTGCAGTCATCTGCAAACGTTGTTAGCCAAAGACCTTCTGTGTTAGCCTGTATTTCAGAGAAGTAGATACCAAACAGGAGAGGACCCAGGACTGAACCCTGTGGTACTCCACTTGTTACTGGTCTGAAGTCAGATTTGGAGTCTGCTACATCCACAATGTGGGTTCTGTCCATGAGCCAGTTGGCAACCCATCTTGTGACATAGGGATTTATACCTAGTTTAGTGAGCTTATCTATAATTCCAGAGTGGGGGATGTTGTCGAAAGCCTTGGTGAGATCTAGATAAGCTGTGTGAACCACCTTACCCTCATCTATGGCTTTGGTGACTGCTTCAAAGAAGTCAATCAGGTTTAGGAGACATGATCTGCCTTATACAAACCCAAACTGGGTAGGGTCCAGAGTTTGGAGATTACCAACGTCTTTGTTTATGAGTTCCATGATGATACGTTCCATGCCCTTGCAGACCAGGCTCATCAGGCTAATGGGGCAGTAGTTCCTGGGGTCCGTCGTGGCTCCCCTTTTGTGGAGTGGGATAACCATCATGGTGCACCATTCAGTGGGCACAAAGCCTGAGGTGAGACTATGATTGAACATGGTACTTAGGTAGGGTGCCAGTTCATTCTGTAGTTCATGTAGAACGCAGCCTGGGATATTGTCAGGTCCCATGGATGCTGTTTTCTTGGCTTTGGAGAGTGTGTTTTTTACTTGTGCAGCCATGATTACAGGAACTTTGCATTCTTCCGGTAAAGAGATGGGCCCTCAAGGGGGTGTGGGGGGCAAATTTAGCACTGAACCTATCTGCCAGGATGTTGGCAATATCAGTTGGTTCTGTATATTTAGTGCCATTGTGCTGTAACTCAGAGCAGATCTGAGTGTTGCCATTGAGATTCTTGACATAGAATGCTTTGTGGTTGTCTTTAGAGTCTGTGGCAATTTTGTTTTCGTAACTAGCTTTGGAGGATTTTATGAGGGACCTCAGCTTCTTACTGAGGTTGACCAGGGAGTTCCTCCAGTCATGGGATTTTACTCTTTTTTGCAACAGTTTCTTTCTTCTGTTGTAGAGTTTGTTTATGGCAGAGGACCACCAGATTGGCTTCCCTTTTTTGGAGGATAGCATCTTGGTTCCATTAGGGATAGCATGATTCATGCACTCTGTCTTAAGAAGTGTGAAGTTGGCTTTGGAGAAGTTTCTTACAGTGGTTTCCCTAATTGGGTGTGGGGGCAGGATGTGGATGTCTGTGATGATTAGCTTGTCATCAGATCTGACCAACGAGGAATTGACCTCTGATATGGAACACCGGTTGCCCATGTTGGTAATGACGAGGTCCAGGATATTGCTGCCCCTGGTGGGGGTGTGATTTCACTGCTTTTACTAAACTAAATTTCTGTTAGGAAGCATTAAGGTCTGACACACTCTCTATAATGATTGTGGATTAGGTTCATTAAAATCCTATCTATATGCTGACTTTCCATTTGTGTTTTTAAATACTATGGCATATTTGAGTTTCAATGAGACATGCTAAGAGCTGGTGGACATTCGTTCAGCCAGTGCTGATGAGCACAGCTCATTCACAGTTACCTAAAGAATATCTATGCTTATACAATGAGATTTACATGCACACACACACACACACACACACACACACACACACACACACACACACGCACGCACGCACGCACACACACACACACACACCTTTTACTGTAAGTCAAAAAGATTCTGACAGCTGACCTTAATTTATACACAAATTGTGTAAATCTGCCTGAAATTCCATCACTCACTTTAAACCTGCCACATTAATCTATGATCAGTTGAGCCTGGTGGGAATTACTGTGGGAATCTGCAAACTTTTATAACTATCCTAAACATAATTTTATATTTATGAAATATTAACAAACTGCAGTGGTGGTGCTGCGGTAGCATTGTCGCCTCACAGTAAGACATTGCCCTGTTCGATTCTCAACTAAAGCGTCTTCTGTGTGGAGACGTGTGAATGGGCATACCTTCGTTGAAGGTTGTGCGTCAGGGCTGGCAACTCGGCACATAAAAAATCTACTGCCAATCATTAGCGGACCGGAGCTCCGCTGTTGTGACCCCTAAAAGCCAAAAGTCACAAGATTAGCAAACTATGGCAATTCTACTTAATACATAAATATTTTCATGGAAATATATTTTTCCAAAGTAAAGTCAATGTTGTATACAATTGAATGCTGCTCATGAAGACAGCACTGGTAATGGCAGGTATTGGGCATCTCAGTTGTTATTTCTTTAACTTAGCATGCATGGCAGTGTTATTTACATATAGAATGTGTGAGAAGAGGTCATAGAATCTTTTAAATGAGCATGCATGGCAGTATTATTTACACACAGAATGTATGGGGGAGATCATTGAATAGTTTGTGTCCAGATGTAATGGCATAATACAGGATGACAGTGCAAATGATAAAAGCTTGTAATTTCCTCTTTGTTGGCATTTCTTGATTAAGATGTGCAGTTTAGTATTACAAATGCTGGGGAGGACATTGTCCAGTTGATTTGTGTTCCACTGTGTAGATATGACAATGTTATCCATTATACTGTACTCAGACTGTCAGTAATTTTAAGATTTTGATATTTCTTTACTTATGGTACTGCAGTCATTGTTTAAAAAGGGATGCATGTGTAATGAATTCAGGCATGCTTTCATATCCTTTGTTGTAGGAGTGATGACTGTGTTTAATTTCATAAAATCAAGTTTCATTACAGTTACTCATATATGTTATTCCAGGTTAAAGCATGATGCAGCAGCAGGTATTAAGACAGAGAAATGACAATTTCAGCCATGTGGTGACCCTAAGGACATATGGCAATAATCATTTTGAAAATGGAGCCAAAACAAACAAGCAAAAACAGACATGTATGTTTCAAGCTCAGTCCAAAGGTGACACCAAGAAACAGATGTACTGATCCACACATGCTGAGATTATATTGAGGATCTGCTGAAGTATCCTGAAAGAAGAAGCCAAAGAAATACCCATTGATTCCCTAGTCTGTCTCTGGAAGGCTCCAGTAGCAGCTATAGTGAGGGCTATACATACCTTAGTATCCACAAAGATAAGAATTCCATGCATTCCACCAGTTCTCATCTTTGGGGCATACATACTCAGTAAAGCCCTTAATATGCCCCTGTCATCTCTAAAGCTGTCAAGAATTTCCTGATGATCAAAACTCTAATAAGTCATTTTTTCCCTGTATCTTTGCCTTCTTAGCCAGTGAGGTCTCCAGGCCACCTGGGGTTTTGGTTTGGCCAAGACAAGCAGCTCACACTTGGAAGCAACCGCATGCTGGCAGCTATCTTTGCCAAATGTAAAGTACACAGAAAGGGCATGATTCTACTTTTTTAAGACATATATGGACAGCACAAGAAATGCATAAAAAAACTTCTATGAATTACAAACAGGCTAAGGAAAGGGGTATATCACCATAAAAAGTTGAACATCATAGGTCATTACAATCTAAGTATTTGTTCATTTACATAAAGTTATTTGATGCTGTCATTCATAAGAGCTAATAGCCTATATCAATCACTCCTTTGCTGCTGTAATGCATGCAAACAGAGATTGCCTTGAATTGACTCTGAATTTCACCCAAACTCCCACTTTGCTCCATTGTCATGACCTGAATGCTTGAAAAATGAAATTATTAGGTTTTGTGTCAACGTGTTCTTTTTGAACCTCCTGAAGCTTCTCTGTGGCTTTAGAACTATTTATACTCAGGTAAAGCTTCAATTATTCCAAGGAATTTGAGAATTTATGTTTTGTGTCTTGAATAGAGGATAATATTTAGTAATTACATTTTTGGGGGAAAGCTGATTTTTCCTGTAAAGAAGTATGTTCATTGAAGCAGTCTGAGGAATTCTGTGGTGCAACTGCTTACTGTATGGTGATAATTTTGGAATAAAGGGCTACAGCTTTCTTAAATGGCTAATAGATTCCATTCAAAACTCATTAGTTCACAAAGGCTTATTGCCTTCTTTTGTACAAATTACTCCTGTAACCTTGGAAATTAATCATTTCCTCTCATTTTTTTGTTGACAGACAATGCACATAATGTGAAATAATATTTTAATGTACATTCCAAATCAGGGGATATTTTCTTTCTACACAGTTTTTCACAGATCTTTTAGAAATACAGAACATTGTCAGTAATGTTATAGTACATTTTCTAGGATTCAATAAAATCTGTGTATGTACCCATGTACACGGGTACGGTTTCCCCTCAGCAGGATACCATGCATATTAATCATGGCGTGCTGCCAAGGGAGAGCATAGTAAAAGGGATATTGAATCTATGTAGACAGAAGTGTAGAGGCTCTCCCGTGGTTGTGAATTGTCCAGGGAATTCCTGCAGATGTTATGTACAGGGTGATACTCCCTGTAATGTACCCTGCTACTGTTGAAATGTGCTCTGAATTAATATTTTTTTATTTTAATTTTCAATTTTTTTATTTTTATTTTTTTATTTTTAATGTCCGTTTGTAAGGCGAGGCACAAAGCGCAGCAATGCCACGCTGTTCTTAGATATATATATATATATACAGCTGACACCGGCTAGACATCTAAAAATAGAAACTGAATGTAATTAATTATTATAATTAAGTTTTTTTTTTTTTTTGTCTGTTTTATGAGAAGCGGAGTGCAGCAGAGCCAAGCCGTGTTTATAAGTACATTATTGACACTTGCCAGACATCTAAAAATAGAAACCAGATTAATTAATTATTTATTTCTGTTAATGTTTAAGACTGTTTGCGTGGCATGGCATGGTGCTTAACAACACTAACAGGTATCTTAGTAGTATATGTAAAGGTATACTAATTATCATACTATCCAGGTAGCTAAATTGGTAGAGTCATAGCTTAAAGATTAGTAGATCCTGGGTTTGAGTCCCCTTGCTCTCATACCATTTTTTGAATGTTATTTAATTTTTTGTTTAATTTAAAACCAAAATTGTTGCATTTACAAGAGCTGTGTGGTGCTAAGCACTGCTTAAACATGGTTAACAGCTTTTACTGTTTGCCCATTGCTACGCTTCACTAAACACGGTTGTGTGAGTTTGAACAATGCTAAGCAATGCTGCACTTTTTTGAATATTGCAGTATGACATCTAATGGTGGGAAAACAGCCTGTATTAAAGCCAGTAGGCAGGAAATCTGCACCATTTGTTGGAGTCAGTCTAACTGTTGGTATGCAAGGTGCTATTGGAGAGGGTATTCACGTCTGGGCACAGAGATGGAGTGTGCTAGAGTCCAGGGTGTTTGTTGGGCTCCTGGTATGCAATTATGAACCTAGGCTGTTGCAGGGTGGTTACCTGGGTTCAAAATATAAGGCTGAGGCCTGGGATCAGTTGGCCATGGAACTTAACAGTGCTACTGGTATCCTTTGCACTGGTGAGCAGTGTCGTTACCACTATGATGACCTGAAGCATAGAACAAGGAAAACATTGGTCACCTGGGTCCAAAGGCCAGGGCTGGGCATGTCCCAGACATATGTAAGTATTTCTACTACTACTGTACTGAAATACAAGTTGAATCTGTGCAAAACTGGTATGCATAATGGTGTGCTTCTCTTCCAACAGCTGCAGCTGAGAGGGCTCGCAACATGCTGTCCCATCCTGGGTGCCTGGCCAGGATGTGCTGTGAGTGTGGTAAGTACAGATATATTATGATAACTGTAGTGCAATAAACAATAAAAACTGTAATGCAATAAATAAACATTGAAAACAGTAGTGCAATAAGCAATACACAATACCAGTAACAGTAAGCAATAAGGTATAAAGCAGGATTGTGGCATCATAACATAATTTTAGTAGAGCTGTATGCATTGCATGTGTATTGCAATGCTGCTGCAGTCAACTGTAAAACTGCAATAACTGTGGAATGCAAAAGTAATTGCTTGAAAAATGCATTGCACAACTCACAGTACAGTTCAATGCTGTCTCCAGGCCACTTTCAGTCACATAATACTCTCATTTCCTCCCATTTCAGGAATAAAAAGTATACGGGTGAGGTAGCCCACCTTATGGACAGATATCATGTGTGTACTTCACAGATACATAGCAGATATACTAATAAAGTGTAAAGCAGGATTGTGGTTTCATAACAAAATGTGTCTAAATATGCTCAGTATGGCTGTATTCATTGCATGTCTGTTCTAATGTCATTGCAGTCAACTATAAAACTATATTAACTATAAAATGCAAAAGTAATTGCTTGAAAAATGCATTGTACAACCCCCAGTACAGTTCAAGTCCTTCTCCAGGCCTCTTTCAGTCACATAATGCTCTCTTTTCCTCCAACTCCAGAAACAAAATATATATGGGTGAGGTAATCCAATTTATGGACAGATATCATGTGTATACTTCACAGATACTTAGCAGATATACCAATAAAGTGTAAAGCAGGATTGTGGTTTCATAACAAAATGTGTCTTAATACTTGCAATAGAGCTGTATTCCTTGAATGTCTGTTCTAAGTTGCTGCAGTCAAATGTTACATTATTTGCAGATGTCCCCTGTACTCACAACTTTTGGGTTCTACTCCCATGCCTGCCAGCTAAGACATGATGGCTGTCTTGTCTACTTAATGTACACAAACATACCTCTCAACTGTCACAATTTTTCATAATGTAATTATAACTGCCCAATCTGTCTGGTTCATGATTAGTAGATAAATAATTACCTGGAATGCAATGTACTGTTAAATTCATTTACAGAACACCTTGGTAGTCACGTACCTGCACATTATTTGAAACAGTTCCGTGTAGTTGTGCACCTGCATTTGTTAATGCTTGGCCCATACTGTTCCGTGCTAACAGCTTGAGAGGTATGTATGTGCTACATAATCTATAGAGGAATTGTAGTCACTGTACTCATAGCTGACACTGCACACCTGTAGAACTATGTATGATCAGTCATTTTATGGATATCATCCACAACATCACTAATGGTGCCCCCCCCCTCCCATCTTCTTTAATTTATTATTCTTATTATGATTATATATTAATATATTTTGTTAAACTCTTATGTTGGCCTTATGGGTTATTTCATACTGGTTCATTGTTAACATATATACTGTTATGTTATTTATTGTTGTGTTCTACATAATATACCTTAATATGTATTTGGATTAATCAATATTATTTTCCACTATGTTAATACTAACATTGGTTTGTTTATTACAAAACTTAACTTATTGTTATAACTAATTTACTATAGCACGTCAAGGTAGGCCAGTTCCAGGTGATCCACCTACCTTGCCTCCTCCAGCCATGGCACCAGGCCCCAGCAACATCTGGAACCCAGACTGGTGGTGCCCCCTCTGCTGCCCCTGCACTACCTGTGGTGTCGGGTAGTTCCACCCCATGGGATGGGGATGTGCCCCCCCCCCTCTGGGAGCGGTGGTGGAGGGGGAATTGTAACTTGTGATGAACTGCCAGTTTTGGTGTGTAGGATTGTGTACAGTGGGTTTGGCCAATGTCTGTGCATGATGGAGAGCATGCTGACCACCCTGGTGGGGCAGGCTTACCCTGGAGACCAGCCTCCACCACTGCCACCCCAGGAGCAGCGCTGACAGTCCCATGGGTGGGGACTTGAGTCATGCTGCTACCCTATAGAGACACTTAGGACTGTGATTCCATAATACCCTCCCCATCCAAGGTGTTCTCCCCCCTCTTGTGCCACACACTACCCCTGTCTGCTGTCTTGTCTGTCTGCAAAAGCTTCCTCACCTACTCAACTTACCTCCCTCACACATACCTTTGTCACTTCCCCAACATTCTACTCTCATCTTTAAAAAAATAATCACCCCATACATAGCTCTCCATTTTGCATGCGTGTCCACTGGGCACACTAATTTGGTCCAGTTGGCTTAACAATGAGGTTATGTTGTCCTCATCCTTCTTTCTGGGGGTGAGCATCCAAAGTCATCTACAAATTATGTCAAAGTGCACAGTTTCAGGAACATTTCCTGATCCATGAAGTCTTGGCCCGAAGGTTGATCAGCTCTTAATTGCTTGACTATGCTTATTTGTTGTAGATCTAAGTGATAATAGTAAGCCTAGTATTAAGTTTTCTAAATATGGGCATAGCTTCCTGCAAGCGCTCACCGAATTTTCACTAATACCATAATGGTTGTTGTTTTAATACTTGATGTTACTTTACTTTATTTTCATTTTAAAGGATATTTAATCAATGAATTTTGACATTTTTTATATCCTTATAAAGTTTGTATTTGTGTATTATTGAGTGATGATTAGACTATCTTTATTCAACTGAGTTTGACTGCTTCTATTGTTGAATTTTCTATCTGTGCAACCAACTAATTTGGTTGGTTACTTAATGATTGCTCTAATTGTTTTATTGAAAGGCAGCACATTTGTATAAAAAGCATTCAGTTGGTCTTGTAACTTGTAACCTGAGGAAGCGCAATTTATATTGCGTGAAAGCGCTTGTTTTTTGGTCCACAATAAATTCATCTATTTTTATCTTCGTGGTGGTTTCTACATTTCTTCAGTTTTCATCTACAAATTATGTCAAAGTGCACAGTTGTTGCTGTACAAGAAATGGATAGCTATGATTCTTTCCTACATCCTTCATAGGTTCATAGGTAGGTACTAGGCTATCTGCACGAGGGCATTTATATGCCTAGCCAGAGTGTGTCAGCTTTCACCGCCCTATTGATTAATTAACTGTGCCTCTGTCAAGAAGAGCCAATGACGTGATCCCAGGGGTGTATTTTCTGTTACCCATCCACTCATCAAGGTTTCTCTTGAAGAGTGTTAGTAAGGGGCTCTGCCTAATGTAGTTAGGAATTTTGTTCCAAAGCATGGGGAGTCTCTGTGACAGGAATATATCCCTCCAGTATGTTCTATTTATTTTTGTGGTGAGGTTTAGCTTATTAGAGTGAGTGGCTTGCAGTGATTTGGTTTTCTTTAGGTGGAGCATATCCATCAATTCTGAGTTGGACATGGCTTTGTAAGTCAGGCAGAGAGCACCTCTGAGTAAGCGATATGGGACTGAGTACAGCTGGAGTTTTTCCAGTTGGGCTGCATAGGACATTTGTTTGAGGCCAGTAATCATCTTGGTGAGATACTTTTGTGGTCTTTCCAGCTGTTGCAAGTGTCTTGTGAGGTACATCCCAAATGGAGCATTGTACTCTATGATGGGTCTGATGAGTGACGAGTAGAGGGGCACTATAACCTCTTTATTTCTAGATGCAAACCCTTTAGTAATTAGATTGGCTACATAGAAGGATTTCCTAACTACTTTGGCAATATGATTGTCAAAGTAGAGATTACTATCTACCTGGGTCCCCAGATCTCTTATTAGCTCTTCTGTATTAAGGGGGCTGCCACCTATGTGGTAATTCATGGGTGTTTTGTTTTTCCCAAATGGGATGACTATGCATTTTTTGGCATTTAGCTTGAGACCATGACTTTGACATCAGGTGTCCATCTCAATAAGGCCCTTTTGGAGAATGTCTGTGTCAGCTGGAGTCAGTTATGGCTCCCAGTTTGCAGTCATCGACGAACTTGGTTAGTCATAGTCCTCCTGTGTTTGCCTGTACTTCTGAGAAGTATATGCTGAACATTAGGGATCCCAGGACCGAGCCTTGTGGGACACCACTTGTGACTGGTTTAGAGTCGGACCTGGAACCCGCTATTCTTACCGTGTGAGTTCTGTCTGTAAGCCAGTTGGCAACCCATCTCGTGACGTAGGGGTTTATGCTCAGGCTGTTGAGTTTTTCTATAATTCCAGAGTGGGGAATGGTTTCAAAAGCCTTGGCGAGGTCAAGGTAGGCTGTGTGAGCTACCTTCCCCTCATCTATGGCCTTGGTGACTGTCTCGAAGACGCCAACCAGATTTAGGTGGCCTGATCTGCCCTTAACAAAGCCAAACTGGGTTGAGTCAAGTGTTTGGAGGTTCCCAATGTCTTTGTTAATGAGTTCCATGATGATGCGCTCCATAGCCTTGCAGACCAGGCTAGTCAGGCTTATAGGGCGATAGTGACCAGGGTCAGTTGTGGCCCCTCCTTTATGGAATGGAATAGCCATTTCTGTGCGCCATTCTATGGAACATAGCTTGTGGAGAGGCTGAGGTTGAACAGTGTGTGTTTAGGTGGGGGGGTTAGTTAGTTCGGTAGTTCGTGCAAGACGCAGTCTGGGACACCATCTGGCTCCATTAACGCTGTGTTTTTGGCTTTTGAAAGGGCTGTTTTCACCTGTGCATCTGTAATTTCTGGGACACTACACTTTTCCGGTATTGTTGTGGGCCCTTTTGGGGGTGAAAGGGGGGTGAAGTTTGCACTGAATCTATCTGCCAGGATGTTGGCAATATCAGTGGGTTCAGTATATTTTGTGCTATTTTGCACTAGCTCAGAGCATATCTGTGAGTTGCCACTTAGGTTATTGACATAGCTAAAGAAGGCTTTGTGGTTATCTTTCAAATCCTTGGCTATTTTTCTTTCGAAGTTAGCCTTGGATGATTTTATGAGGGACCTTATTTTCTTACTGATACTGATCAGGGATGTCTTTCTTTCTTGGGATTTGCTTTTTTTCTGAACTAGTTTCTTCCTTCTATTGTATAGCATGTTTATGGCAGGAGTCCACCAGACTGGTTTCCTTCTCTTAGGGGAGTGAGTCTTGGTTTTGCTAGGCATGGCATGATTCATGCTTCCTTGTAGGTGCTCATAGAGTGCATTTGTAAAGGTTCCTGCAACCTGAACACTGTTATCCTTTAGCATGGGGGCTGTGAAACTTACCACCTCTGTCTTAAGTAAGGTGAAGTTTGCTATAGAAAAGTTTTTCACTGTGGTTTCATTGGTTGGAGGTGGTGGTGTGGTGTGGACATCCAGAGTGATTAGTTTATGGTCTGATCTAACCAGTGAAGGGTTGACCTCCAGTGTGGAACACCTGTCACCCATGTTGGTGATGACCAGGTCCAATATGTTTCCACCTCTGGTAGGGGAGTTTACCAGCTGATCCAGGGCATTTAAGTTGATAAATTACAGGAAGCGCTGGACCTGGGAGTTTGTACTTGAGTAGTTTTCCCAGTTAACGATAGGGTAATTGAAATTGCCCAATATCAGGGTGTTCGATAGGACCTTCATGTTTTCTAGTGTCTCCAGAAAGGTGGAGTGATAGTCCTGAGTTATGGAGGGTGATCTGTAGCAGGCCACAATTTGCATTGCAGATTTGTCTGATGTTAGTTGCACATGGATGATCTGAGAGGTATCATGCTGCGTCACTAACCTGGAGGTGTAGGTATCCTTGATGAATATGGATACACCCCCTCCTTTTGTGTTTTGGTCCATGTTCTGTGGCCGAAATGTGTGGTATGATTTGTAGCCCGGTAGTGCTGGGGTGCTCAGTGGAGCCTTGAACCAGGTTTCAGTTACTGCACAGATGTCAACGTTCTCCATACTGAGGAGTGCTTTGAGCATGTGCATTTTGAGATTTAAACGTAGCGTTGAGTAGCATAACCCTCATTTTTTTTATTTGTGCTGTTTACGGAGGTGGGTTTGACTTGTGATCCTTGCCTAAAAAGGTACTATGGGGGCAGCAAGAGCCTTGGTCAGTATTTGAAAGTCTAGGGGTGACAGGAGCAAGCCGTCACTTGTGAAGCAACAAGGCTTGTCAAGCATGTCACCCAGGCTGATAGACACTGGATCCCCTTTGAATGACACCAGAAGCTTAGTCAATTGTTGAAATTGATCATGTTTTCTTTATACTGCGGTGTCATTCTTGGTGAGGGCAGGATGTTACTCAGGGTCAGGGTCATACCTGCCTGGGTTACATGATCAGAGAGCTCTTCCATGTCTCTTTTCATGTAGTCCAGGGAGGTACATCTCAGGTCATTCACACCAACATGAACAATGACAGAGTCATATTTGTACTTGTTCTGGAGTGACCTGAGTGCTTGTGTTATGTGGTGGATTCTGGCTCCTGACAGGCAGCTAACAGTAACCATCTCCTTGTCTAGCCTAGTGAGTGGGACGTCAGTGTGTCTGACTATAGAGTCACCTATTACTAGTGTGTTAGGTATGTTATTTCACCTTAAGGGCTGTGATTGCGCGGCACACTGATTTTGTGTTTTATGTGTTGTCTGGTTTGTGACGGGAGGTGCAAGTTTTTTGGGTGTCTGCTATGGAGGTCTGTGATGCTTTTGCAGGTTTTTATTTAGAGCCTCCAAGTATGATTTTGTGTAGTTATGTGTATTTTTTGCCAGTGCTGGTTTAGTAGGTCTATGTGAGGCTGGAGGTGTGGTGCAAGTGTTAACCTTCTCTTCATGACTGCCTGTTCTAGTCTTGGGTGGAGAGAGCTTAGCCTCCAATTTTTTTATATAATTGCATCTCTCGAATATGTTAATGTTTTGTGGTAGGAGGAGAGGGTTGTCTGTGTACATGAGGCAGTTGTAACATTGCCTCAGGATACCCAGGTTCACCAGCTGGGCTGGAGAGTATACGTGAAATTGAACTTTGGTCATGCCTGAATAGTTGGGTGAGCTGCTTAGTCGCTTGATTGGTGAGGGGTGAATAATGTGCCTTGCCCTGCTGAGCAGTCAAGTGTCGGAGTATATTAGTGCTTGCTATTAGGTCTGAGCAAGTGCTGGACTGTAGGATGCTTTTTAAGTGCTTAGGTTGAGAGTTAGACTACTTTCAATGGAAAAACTGAAGAGACGACTTGGTGGAGCCGGGATAAATTTAGCCCTAGCTAACTGGCGCTGCCCAGACGTGCAAAACCATGCAAATGCAGTTTTTACAGCAGGGAAATGAAACAGATAGAAATTAGCCCAAAATGGCCTGTAAACTACTAACATCTGGGTTGGAACCACTCCTCCAGGGACAGATGGCTGCTCAAAGCTCCCTCTGTCACAGGTGAACAGAGAAACCTCCCTCTATCCAAGTAAGGTATGGGCAACTCAGAAAATTGTAACACAGCCCTGAATTCAGCACTAGCCTGAAAACTGGACTATACTAGCTTAGAAAGTTGGGAAACAAGGAATTTTTTTATTTTGAAAAGATAAGGTAAAAACAGTAAAAAATACACTTAAAACAGCTTTAAACAACTACAAACAGTAAAAATAAACTTAAAACAGCTTTAGATGACTACAAGCAATCAGAAAAGGCTTTTAAACAAAGTACCCAATTAACCAGTAAAAAAATCTCAAAACTGAGCCATGTTCCTGTAGTTTTCAATCAGACAAGTTCTAACTGTACACTCTTGCTACTGGGGTGCAGGGGAACCTTCTCCAAAAAATAAGGCCTGGATTAGTGCTCAAGTTATACAAAGAAAGCTAGATTCAGCAAGCCTGGATCTAGTCTATGCTACAGTAAACAAGGTGCACCAATTTCAGTAAGAAACAGTTCAAATATGCAGGCACTTGAAGCCTTTAACCAGAAATTCCCAGCTCAGAAGGGCAGAGTCTAGCCTCTCCTCCCACAAGAGTGCAGACCACGAATCGTCTTAATGTAAAATAACTGGCCTGAAGCATAAGTGCTTAAACCAAAACTGATACACTTTTAGAATAACAGACACTGAGCCTTCAATCAGCAGTTCCCAACTTAGAAGGATGTAAGCTACCTGTCCTGCCACAACAGTGCATACCACAAACCTTCTTAATGTAAAACAACTGGCCTGAAGCCCAAGTGCTTAAACCAAAAGGCTTAGAATGATAGTTACACCAAGCAGTTGTTGTCTTTCGGCTTTTCACGGTTAGGGGTCGCCACAGTGGAACTCCAGTCCACTAATGATTGTCAGTAGATTTTTATGAATGCCAAGGTGCCAGCTTGATGTTCAACCTTCAACGAAGGCACACTCATTTATGCATGCCTTTCGAATGCCCACCCAACCATGGGGAAGACATGCCGACTCCACACAGAAGGCTACTCCCCACACTCCAACCGAAAATCGAATGGGAGAGCCTCTTGTTGTGAGGCAACAATGCTACTGCTGCACCACCGCAGAAGTCTACAATTGAGTACTTTTAAGATGACACAAAAGCAAAATAATAAAGTAGGAAGAAGCACAAATACAGTAATAAAAGCAGATGAAAAAAGTGCAATTTTTTTTCATGCACATAACTACCAGGCTGTCACTATGTTTTCCCCTGATTGCTATTTCACCACTTTCCTATCTCCCCATTTTCCTTTTCTTTAAAGATTTTTTGAGCGACACTGTGTGATGCAGCACGTCGTTTAGTGTCACTAACCTCAGCTAAATGGAGCTATATTGATATATGTGTTTTTAAGTGATAAACACGTACAAAATAAACACCTGTTCCCTAGTTAAACCCAAGACCATCGCACCTATAGACCACTGCATTAACGTGCCACACTACACAGCTGTTAATTAAATGAAGTGGTTTCAGAAAAATATAATAACTGCAAGTTACAGTCAGTAAGCAAGTTAAGCAGAGCTGTGCATCATACCTCTTTGTGCAAACTTGCTTAAACAGTAATAGAAAAATGGGAGTGTAACTTGCAGTCTGTGCATGTTTATCAGCAACATTTAGAAATACACCTGCTAAAACATTAATGGCAACATACATGTTCAAATAGGACTCTGGTGGAGAAATACATCCATATAAAGCCATTCACATAATGATGGATGTAAAAAAAGTATATCCCAGCATGTATGTGTGCACTTGTATCTTAACAAATGCATTTGCTTTTGCAGTGACTCAGTAGTTCAGTCTGATAAATGCTGTGCAATTAGTAACTTTTATCACAAACAGTCCTGGGTTCAAATCCAGTGGTGTGTAGCATTTATTATTGAGAAGCCAGCAAGTAATGACTGAGTCATGTAATCTTTATCCACAGAAGGCATTCCAAATCAAATATCTGCTTTTCACTGATGGAAGTCAGAGTCATGTAGATTGGAACACACTTCACATACAAGTCTATATTATATGCTCGAAAAGACTTTTCTTTGAACATATAATCATTGACACCTAAAGAGCAAATGTTCTAAAGCGCGAATGGCCACATCCGTGAATTTTTTCCTCAGGAAAAAATTCGGTTGGCCGTTATCGGGAATTGCCCTTTTCCCCAAGATAGAGTGATCTTGGAGTTGTTATATTTAGTTAGGGGGTGTGGGGGGGCAAAGCCCTCCACTTGATTAGGGTTTTAAAGTTTGTGTTTTTTGTGTATGGCCCAGTGAATTTTTTTCCTGAATAAAAAATTTCTGGATGTGGACGTTTGCACTTTAGAGCATTCGCTCTTTAGGTGTTGATGATTATATGTTCAAAGAAAAGTCTCTTCGAGCATGTAATATAGACCCTTCAGTATCCCTATAGCATCACTATAAGTGCATAAAGTGTCAGGTCATACAGCGATATGCATTCACAAAAGATTTTAACTCAGGTAATGCAAATAAGTCCCACTAATATCAGAGTGAATCACACAATCCTTTCACAATCACATTACAGAGTAGCACAGTTACACAACTAACATACACATATGAAGCCCCTGCTAGTAACAAAGACTGCCAGCATACATGTTCCAAATGAGTACCAGACTGTAACACATGGCCTGACAGTTACCCAAATGATTGGCTTAATATTATATTTACTCCCTGTGTTGCTCAAGGACACAACAAGCATGTTGCCTAGTACTCTGATAGTGATACCATTGCCTAACATACTTACCTTAAACACATGCCTTAATTTTCATGGAAGGGGTACCCTCTCTCTGGTTCTGCCTCTACAACAAGGCAGACACAGCTCCCACAGATACTCTTACAGCTTGCTATTCTCCAAAGTGTTCCCACTCTCTGCCTATGCCTATTGCCTGCAGCAACAACTGCAGCCTGTAGTACACATCTGTATGTAAAAGTAGCTCCTACAGACCTACCCTCTGTGATGACATAGTCTTCTTACCCCAGTAATTTCCAGCACAACATATCAGAAAGGGCTTCTAATCTACATGAAGGTCTTATATCTTGTTCAGTGTTTGCACGTCACTGGCTGATGATACTGCAACTTAACTCTGTTGGCTGCAATTAGCATGTCAGAACCACAGATTTGTTAAGAATCAATCACCTGGTAATGAGAAGCATGTTAAAAGGCAAACAGATGGCTATGGAAACCAGTCTGTATGAGACTTTCTTCTCACAGTAAACGCATTGCCAAAAACTTTATATATCTGCCCATATCAACAGAGGAGTATTGTAGTCCATCAGATACATAACCTTTTTGTTTACAACAGGATGCATATGTGTGAATATATTTAGGAGGAATGGGGATTACAGCAATAAGCCTTTCATAGAACTGTGATAATGACATGCCATTGATCTCCAGATTTGTTACACCTACAGAGGATGCACAATACATCAAGGGTGGAATGTTTTTTGTCAGTGTGCCACTGGTCTCGTGGGACTGCTCATTTATAGCGGTTGTAATAGCACACTGCTATTTGTTTAGCACTGTTGTTTTGACATATTATCAGGGAGGTTGCCCCTAGGGGACACAGTACAATGGACTCCAGTGTTGGGTGTATGATCATACATCAGTATCTGTCATGGCACACACAGGAACAGCTGACTATCACTAGTATCTTAGTTGTATCCACATGCTTAGTATGATGGCATACAGTGGAATATGACATGTATGATCAAGCAGTGGATACTGCCAGACATTATGTTCTTGTTGTATCTCTTCATTATGTACTTCCATGTATGTGATCCTGACATGTGTTCCCATTTTTCTGTCTTTCAGGAAACATGTATCCCAAATGCCATGTCCCTTTCACTGATGCAGAGAGTAATATAACACTGGAAGGCCTCTTTCAATACCATGAACTCCTATTGTCCTGGGGAAGGCAAAACAGGGAACAGCGGGCAGCACTGTGGGCTGACTTTGTTAGTGACATGAATGCCATAGGTCATCAGAGTATGACATATGAGCAGGTTCAACACTGCAACATACATGATTAATGCTGCACACAGAAGATCTGCAGATGTAGCCAGGGATCATGGTGTCACTGCTGGAGGGCCTGCAGCAGATCAACCACTCTCAGCCACTGAGGAATTCCTGGTGAACCTAGGAACATACGACAGCTCACAGGCATCAATCACACTGTACATTGTGCATGTGGGTTTCAGAGTTGCCAGAGCAGAGGAGCATCCATGTAAGCTTAGTTTGATCAGCATTGGAATACAGTAACATTCAGTGTGTCAGGGTGTATGTACTGTTATGTGGATGTCAGATCTTTGTTCTTTGAGAGGGTGGGGGCTTAACTGCAGGTTGAATAACATGCTCATATTTTGACTAATATAACAAGTAACTCAGTAGCTACTGTAAGTGTGAGATATATGGAAATATTACTGTGTTATAGTGCAACATGTGGTGGTACTTACATTACCTCCTCTCAACGTTTCACAGGTCCATCAGGTGTCAGAAAAGGCCATGGTCCTGCCCCTGGTAAGCACTACACAACACTGTTTTGTGACAAATGTAGATTTACAGCAATGTATTCCCTAAAGTGTCATCCAAGACCTGCTGCCTGGATTGCTGTACTGTCAACATTATTACCAACTGCACAGATATTTTCTGACTGTACACACGTTAGAGTCATACCTATGCCTTGTAGGTGTGACCACACTGATAGATGTCACAGTATTGCCAGCACATTACATATTGTCATATGTGTCAACTGAACAGAATCTTCACAAATGTCAATGGAGTACCTCATTGTTGCTGAAGAGATTGTAGTGCAAAGAGCTTTTATTTGCAAGTAACTACAGCTGTTTGTAGGAAAATGAGTGTCCTCATGTCCTACTATATGAGGTTTGGTTTTAAACAAGTCTGTATTAGTGACTACAGTGTATAGAGCTTTACATATATTGCAACATAGTACTGCAGGGCATAATTCAGCAGGTATTAATGTACTGCTTTTCCCATTCTTATCATATGTGACCAGGGGTTGATCTCTGTCCCCTAAATGACCTTTGTCAGTTCTCTTCCAACTCTGATGATGATGGTGGCCAGAGTGAGGTACAGCTAGGGGTTTCAGGGTTTGAATCTGTTCAAGAGGTTGACATCCCTCTTCTGCCCTCATTGTCACTGCACACAGTCAGTATGCCTACACATACCCAGTTCCTGGAGGCCAATGATATTGGACAATCAGAGGGTGGAAACACTAAACAGGAATGTGTAGCAAATATGGCTCCAGTGAGTGTAGACTCAGACTACACCCAGAGATCTGGTGAGGTTCCACAGAGGCAGATTGATATGGGTTCATAGGATGCCTGCTGTCCTTCCACCACCTGTTGCAGGTGTCACATCACGGGTCACTCAGTGTATGTTTCAGGCTTTCATGGAAGCACAGGCATGGTCTGAAAAAAACTTCAAATGTATGGTCAGGGTTATGGATGCAGCACAGTCTGACATCCGTGACTATCTCCATCTCATTGGTGACACCCTGGATTGGTTCAATGATGCAGTGGAAAGAAGGTGGTCTGAGGCAGATTGCAGAATATCTGTCTTGGAATGCACATTGTTGGTGCTGGAACATCTGGTTGGAGTTGATCCTTGGACTCATAGACATAGGTCAGCAACCCCATCTGCTGAGAGTCCTCGTGGCCATGCATAATCATGCTCCCATAGTGGCAATACATCCAGCGCTCCACAGGGGAGTGTGCTGCCCACACCAAGATGTGACAAGCCATTGGCTCATGGTCCTGGATATTCCCATGGAGGACACAGTCCCAGCAGACAGCAGTCACCGTTATGTACTAGCACAGCGTCTGACCTTGGGCATGGAGGTGCCAGTCCAACTCCTGGCAGCGCCATTTCCCATGTTCAGGGGAGGAGATGGTGAACTGTCAGCTTTACCATGCATGTTTTAAAGCTGCCCAGCATACACACATGCAGGGATAGCACTGAGCTTGACTGTGTTCACGCACACACTCACACACAACTGTCAAATTCAGGTCATTTACAGACACACAGCACATATCCATGGTCCATCCTGCCTGCTTCCTTTCCTGACCCAAACACATGCTTTCAACCTATTGGGTCAGTCTAGGCCTCCTGCACCCCCACACAACACCCTTCTCAAGTGATGATACCTGTAGCACATCCCTGTCATCCTTGCTATCAATGAAGGGAAATAAAGCTATGTGTCTGATGCACAGGATGACTATATAAATTAACATGTACTTGTGTAATGCATTGTTGTTTTTCCATGCCACTAGTACAAGTCACTGACAGATGCTGGATGCTGGCATTTGTGATGAGTAGGCCTCATAATTTTGTGTACCTTATGTCGTATGATGTTGTAATGGCTGTATACTTACACAATAAAAGGTGTGTCACAGGCCCATTTATGTTTCAGTTTCAGAAGTTTGTAGGGGGGACCTATGGATACACAGTGGCAATAAACCCACAGACATCACAGCACAGGATGGAATGTCAGCACAGAAGAAATGTGTCTTCAGCAAGGTACAGCCCTATAGGTGCATGGCTCCATAGGTTCATATGTGTATAACAGGCTAACAAGGACAATGGCATAATTTAGCCTACCCATGCATCCCTAATCTATGAAAAGGTCTGATACCCTTGATCAGAGACACCAGGGTTTTGGGAGCTAACACATCTACAAGCTGTGGTGATGGAGATGACCTAGCCACAAATTTCCTGTGTCCATTACAGACATTTGTCCTAGACCATATATGAGTGTCTTGCTCTGCATCCCATCGTGCGACTTGCACATGATGTGTGTTACAGCAGATGTGTGCTTCACATGCATGGGGGGCCTGTTACATATAGGGTGTAGTGTCTGTGTTACATACCTGCCCCTCCACCACATACAGTTTATAACACAGTGACAGTGTAATTGTGTAGAACAGGTAAGACATGTGTTATTCCTGTCTTGGATATGTGGGAGGTACACAGTGGGATCTGACAACTCCCTGTATGGCACCTATACACATCCCCTCCAAAGCATGTAGGACACATACTACACATGTACAGTCCTGACATGGACTGCATAAGAGATGTTATCGACAATGTGTATTGGTTTATCATGGAACCTGTGTGGCTGTTACAGTTGTAAGATATGCCTGTGTAGTGACATAGCAAAGGTGCCATTGCCCTCAATAAGAGGTGTGATGAGTGCCAAATTCAGTACAACAATGACAGTCTGGGATTTACATGCCATACCTTTCTGTATACATTGTACAAAATTGAATGGATCCCCACATCTAACCAATCAGTGAAAGTCAAAGGCTACATTACACTCTGTGTCCACAACTCCATGAGTAATGGCTCAGCTGTGCGTGGTTTGTGACACTACCATATTTTCCAGGGGTGGATGACTTTCCAAAGGATAGTATTGTGCAGTCGTTGGCATTTACTATTTGTCAATGGCTCTGACAACAACTGAATGTGTGTCTCAGACCATCCTGGATAACTGCTGGTTCTGTGTGGGATTCAGTGGCAGCTCCTAATATGCAATCATCTGCTAATGTAGTCAGTCAGAGGTCACTGACACTGGCAGTGACTGCAGAGAAGGGAATGTCTAGAAGGGGTAATCCATTAATGATGTCTGTGGAAATCCACTGGTAACTGGTGTCATTGTAGCATAGGTCTCCCAATGCTACCTTCCCAGAATATGGATATCAGACACTTGCCTATCCACCAGCTAACATACCACTGTGTAAATAATCTTCACAGTTTTCAGCAAGGCCTGCTGACGTAATATTGTCAAACACCTTGTCAGGCCATAGTAGGTGAAGTGAGTCATATTCCCCTCATCCATTGCATAGTTTAACACTCAGCAAGGTCCACTGTTTAGGGAAGGTAGGCATAATCTGGCCTTGAGCAAACAAACAGTGTGTGATCCAGTGTCAGAAGGTGTGCAGTATTGTTACTGCTCATATCCATGCTAACTCCTTTCATGGTGTTTCATATTACATGACTCAGAGATCTGGGAACACTGGCTTGGCACTGCATGCTAGTTGTCCTTTGTGCAAGTAAGTATTGTAGTTACTTCCATCATGTTCCAATAAGAGAGTCAACCAAGGTGTCTGCACAGAACACAGACAAACATGTTTGGAAAGTGTAATATGTATACCTTGTGATGGTATGATGAGGGTTTTACACAGGTATTCTGCAGTTGGACATTACCCAAGTGCTGCGTACTGGAAGAACACAATTACCTTGTGAAGACTATGGAAAGCAGGGGAGTCCAAGGAATTGCTCAGGCCTGGCAACTTCTAATGCTGGTCTCACCAAAACCACTCTCGCATAGGATACCATGCTCCAATACATTGTCTATCAACACACGCAAAACAATACTATGAAGATCATGATGAGAAACAGGACACAGCCTGTCTTTTCATTCACATAGTTGTCCCACATCATGGAAGGGTCTGTTGGCTTTGCATACCCTTCTCCAGGTAGATGCTGTGAATAGCAACCTGGGCTCTCAGTTGGCTTTTGCATGTATTATGCCTTCTGTTGTAGGGTTGATGGTATGTCACTAGGGAACTGACAAGATGGTGATTAGGAGCACTGCTGCAGCATCACAATATAATGTGCAATGTCCATTGACATAGATGTTAAGGCTTGCTGAAACAAGCATCACAACAGCTGTGATCTAACATAGGTGAACATTTCACAGCAAGTTATGCATCGTGGCCTTCAACAGATTAATGGTGGATATCTGCATGACATGGCTGTGAGGCCTACTGCAGTAGACTGGCCACCTTTGACCAATGTGTGTCCACCTGCCACATGTCCTAGGCATGTCATACTGTACAGTTATGTACCCAAAACATGTCTGTGTTCCCACATGTCACACAATAACCAGTGTGCTCTCTGGTTGCTTGGCAGGCATTGTACGCTTGCCAGGCCAACCTAATGTCAGCAAGCTTGAACAAGTCCCCTATGCATGCACAGTGATCCACATTTACACTGCAAGGAATACCTACAAACACTGCATGTCAGTCTGTCAACCTCAAGAGTGTGGCAGCATGACCCTAACTTTGCAGTACCTGCTGATTAGATGCAGAAAGTGTCCCCACTCCTCTACTCCTATAACACACAAACACAATGTGTGACAGAGGTCATTGCATTTCAAACCTTGCTTCCATGGTGTCTCTAACAGCAGTCATTTTATATGGCAATGACAATTTTACGGACATGCACAGCTAACATCCTGCACCACCTACACCCACATCACACACACCTACATATGTGCAGCACCTTACCAGACACATTCCCAAACAACAAGCTCCTCAGAAAATCCAGCCTCTGGTTAGCACAGTACACATAATACTGCATGCACCACTCTCTCACCAGTCAAGCACCTGAGGCAAAACTCTAACTCACACCTTTTATTCATATGTGGTGACATCATGACATACATTGACTGTGTCAACAGGCTACATAT
Organism: Protopterus annectens; assembly: GCF_019279795.1. Taxonomy (NCBI): domain Eukaryota; kingdom Metazoa; phylum Chordata; order Ceratodontiformes; family Protopteridae; genus Protopterus; species Protopterus annectens. The sequence continues at coordinate 546,158,882 of NC_056728.1, read as the reverse complement.
GGGAAAGATCATGGTATGCTGTCTGTGGGTTGACAAAATACACCATACCGTACATTACCGCAAAACAAGGAATATCAGTTAACATAATTTTGACATCATATTTTCTGCAGGTGTGTACAAGGGACATACGCCACCAGACTGTATAAAGACACATGACTGAGATTAGACAGTCTGTGTATCTCACGGGTATGGGCATAGCTTTCCGCTGGAGTTAACCCTTATCTAGGATGATGGCTCCATACACATAGAACTTGATGGAAGTCAATAATTGCCTTAGCATGTGGAGTCATTGTAAGGGGATCTACTACATGTCTGCCTGGGATGCCTTGCTCAACAGACATCAATGCTTCACTAGTGATGGCCTTCATCTCTCACCCCTGATATTTGAAATACTGGCCAAGGCTGTTGACACCCCCACAATGCATCTTATATGCACTGTCTGTAGGGATAACTTTGCAATGAGAACACCATCTTTATACAACATCATGGTTATGCTGCTATACACTGGAAATGGCAACACTGAACCCCACTCTGTGGAAGATGTCCCCACCTTGGAATATGCAGATATGTGTGCAGTCAAGGACATCTGGTTCAAGGCCATGGACAGCACGACAGCCATAGCAGGCTACATGTCCATCGACATCTTCAGACCTCAAAATGACAGTGGGCAAGGTAATGCAGGTGGTGTATACATACTCATTAAGAATGGATACACATCCAGATTTTGTGAAACACTGTGATTTCCAGGAGACACTGCAGGTGCCATTCACTACTGCAGAGGCACATAATCAAGAAATTGATAGCTACAGGACCAGCTCTATAAATCCAGACAATCATTGTGCTTATTTGGATGTACGTGTGTCTATCAAAATATATCATTACACCATGGTTTGAGGTGGCATTAAGTGACCACCAATTGTGTTTCTTAGTCATGCTGAAAACCACTTGCCCAAAGGTTTGTCCATGTCCTTAACTACATTGCCCTGGAGCAGTGCTGTAACATCCCCACAAGGGGAGCCAGTGTATTGCATCATGTGTTTACCAATATGGGTGACCACTGCAGCCCCCCACTGTGAGGTTCTTCATTGTGAGATCTGACCACAGCTCACTCTCATTAAAACTACCAGAAATAACCCCCCTTGCAGATAATACAGGCATATATTTCAACAAAGCAATTTATTACCTTCTGTGGGATGGTATACATAGCTTGACTGCACCACCCCCCTCAGATGGGACAGGCAAATATGCTGAGCGCTACACACATGCATTATGCAAGCAGCAGTACAACTGCAAGGGTTTCAGCTGTACCTGACAGGAGGAACACAGGCTCCTCATGGGACAGCAAACCTGCCTGGTGAACAACTGCCATTAGCAGGCTGAACAATAAGAGGTGGACATTGCTGTGTGACAGTTGGTGTGAGGGGGCCTCCCTAAAATGGAGGCACAACCTCCTTAGATACAACAAGCACATAGTGTTGTTGTAATGTCATGTAGACACAGTAAGTGAAAAAATTAGCCACCCACATAAAGCAGAACCACAATACACACTGTAGTTACATGTGTAACCTCAGAGGACAGCCCCAGATTGTCGGTTAACTCATATATAAAGATAACACACATTTAATGGGTTTGTACTCATAGTTAACCTGTAGTCCCACAGGTTCTTCATCAACTTTACTCCCCTATCCCCACCACATGTACCACATGACATTCCTACAACCTGTCGCATACCTTCCTTATCTACAGAACAGTTCATAACTGGCCACCCTATGGGGGATACACAGCATCTATTGGACATGCTAACATCCAAGGCTGCATCCTACATGGGATCTCACAAGGATTACTAACACAGTTGGAAACACTTTGCAATCATACTGAAACCACTGGCTGCACCCCAGCTGATTGAAAAATGGCAACTGTTATACTCTTGCACAGAGGTGGTGCATCCACTGATCACCAGAACTATAGAACTTTTTTCCTGAATATCCATATCTGTATGCCTGTAGGGCAAATCATCATGGAGTTCTACACACAGCTGACTGTACAGAGTTTGGATGTCTGACAGGGAGATTATAACTGTTAAACATGGTGGACATATTCGAGGTAGTCACCAAGGACCTGGGTGAGGGTACATCAGGGCAAACAACCTCCTGGACTTAGCCAAGCCATCTGACTATACTCCACTCAGGCATCATTTACAAAAGTACCCACTTAGACATTCAGCGTAATATTTTAGGGGTCACTAAGTGGCCCATTGATAGCACACATACTCAACATAGGAACATCCACCTCCAATATCTGATCTATAAGCAGCAGTGTTCAGCAGGGCTCAGTCATGTGTCCTCTACAGCTTGGAATCCATTTAGCCATGATACAGGTGAAAACTGAATGTCTGTGGCTAACAGTGTTGACTGATGCCTGCAAGCTGTGAGCACTCATAGAGTATGTGAGTTATGTCAGTATCCTACAAGAGCGTATTGATGAACAAATACCTGTTGACATACTAATGGCCAAACATTCCATGCCAATATATATGTAGTATCATTTCCATCAATAACATCTATGTACCTGGTAAGTAGCTCATCACTTACAGCATGTGAAGTACATACTCAGGGGTGATACAACTGGGCACACAGGCCTGGCCACACATGTTTAAATGTCTGCCCAGTGGTGTGATGGGAATCATATGTCATAATTAAGGGCACAGTCTCCCATAATTGACATGCTCATAACCTCCATGTACTCTTCCCTCAGCATACCAATATCTGAATGCAATGACCATTTCGTAATGTACCTTTTCAAGCACTGCTGGGAATTGCACACAACAGTATGGTCCTTCACAAAGGAACTTCACATCTGCAGTATCTGTTCAGTGGTGATCATCTGACATCAGTGTCATTGTAGCCTGTGGCATATAGACTACTCAGAGGTGATATGTCTTTCATATGAGTCAATGTGTGACCCTGCTTGATTGTACATGCTGCATATCTGTAGGTGGCATGGTACATGGATTAATCACTCTAAAGACACTAACCTAGTATGTGATGTTAATAATACATGCATGTGGGAGATATCTGTCTAACAGACTTTAACACACCTTTGAAACAGAGCCTTGCCTAATGACAAACAGAGCACCTCAGTGCACCTCATCACATGCCATCTGTATGATTGGCTGGGTGACCATCATTCACCACAGGGGTTCTACCTGTGTCCCTCTTGGACTGGGGCAATATGTGCTGATCATGTAAATAAGGGTATAAAGTTGTCTAAGATTGTGAGGGCTGTATGGCCATTATGCTAGGGAAGTTCAAACATCCTATGGTTCCATAATCTGATGTAAAATGCTCTAACAGCCACACACACAGTCCTGGCTACATTAAAGATAGCACCACTTCCAATTACTGCTTACAGGAAATGGCATGGCACACACATAGTGCAAGTTGTCTGTATGTAGATTAGAACACTTATTAGTCTAATGGTGCACACTACGGTTCACAGTATGGGATCCATGCAACACACCTCATATCTGATATTACTATCTCTTTAGGACATATTATGCTTGATGACATCAGCAGGCCTAGTTGTGGTCTGGCATTTGGAGACTCAGATCATCTGCTACAAATAAAATACTGCAAAAGCCTTCCTTATTCTAAGTTATTGAGGTAATCATATTTATGCTGTACACACACACACACACACACACACACACACACACACACACACACACACACACACACACACACACATAAACACACACACACACACACACACACACACACACACACACACACACACACACACACACACACACACACACACAAAGTTGCCTGGAGTGAGATTAGAACCCTTACTTCTCTAGTCTTACACATTATAGATCATAGTATTATCACATGTGCCACAAATTAAGTCTGATGTTGCAATGGCAGCAGATAGTCTTAAGGTAGACGACATCATCAGGTCTTGTAGAAGAGGGCAGTTTGGAAGCCAGCAGCAACTTACAGGACCAAAAAGTGCATACTATTGCAGTTTGATAGCCAATGAGGGTTTCTAAGTTGTTTTTCAGTGGGATACATGCACACACACAAATACACCAAATGGCCTGGAGTGAGATTAGAACCCCTACCTGTTTAGTCTTACATACCATAGATCACAGTATTTATCGCTTGTGCTATGATTGACATCTGTTTTAGATATGATTGCCAGCAAACTGCTTGTGGATTACTCAAACTAGGCTTGTGTTGGACAGCTGTGGCCTGCAGAGTGATATTGCTTCTTACTGTTATCTGCATCTAGTATCCTAGCAGTCAGATAACTGTTATTTCACCTAGCTATGTATCTACAGTGATCAGTATGGCCATATGTAGCTGTTTGCATTTGGATGCTCAAGCCTGTGGGCTGGAACAATGTGCTCTGTCCATGCGTGCAGAGACAGCATTATACATTACACCACCTGCTCACCTGTTGCTGTATGTGTGGTGCATCCAGCAGGCACAAGGGTCTGTAGGTAAGTACATTATGTACTGTTGATCCCTTACTTTGGATCCTTTGAGTAACATTGTAGATATTTGATAGTGTAGCTTTACTCACCATTATTAGGGTATGTAGGACAATACAGACATCCACATACATATTTATGTATATAACAGGGATGTATATATAAATATAGCTGTGTGTGTGTGTGTGTGTGTGTGTGTGTGTGTGTGTGTGTGTGTGTGTGTGTGTGTGTGTGTATGATATGTATATATGTTATGTAGATATATGGGGAGAGACTGAGATGTATGCTTATATATACTAGTGGACTGGGTATCTGTAGTCTCATGTGGATGTTACTTCTGTCCAAATAGCCCACTACATTTACTTGCATTGATGCAGCAAATCCATACATACAATACCATTTCACAGTAATCCTGTCAAGTACTGTGCAGTTGAGAGACTTACCTTGAGAATGCAGCAGCTAACGGAACTGTAGTTCAGGGATGACTCTCTCTGATGCATGCAGTACACAGCCAATACATGGATAGGTACAGGTTGTGTGGGTTGCCTGGCATAAATTTTAATATATGTATATGGGTAGGACTAAGGTGTCAGTCTATAGGTCCCTAGGTTGTCAGTGAATGTACTATGCATTGTCTCTTAGTCAAAGCCAGGGTATACTGAGTATGCCTATGTCTGTCTACAGGGGCATCAGCAGGGGGTTCCTCCTCCCAGTTTGTCTGTGAGCGTGGCTATGGTGACATAGACACTGGTGGGGGAGGCTGTGTATTCATTCCCTTTGCTGATCCTGCTGCAGCTGTTTACACAGGATCATATTGTGTAGCATAGCACATACGGTGAACATATGTGGATATGTGGCTAGAGAGTACTTCAGGGCTCCACCAGATATATCGAGGCACTGGAACTATGACTTCAGAAGCCCAGACACAATTTCTATGATGTTCCTAGTTTGCGTGTGTGCCTCATTATGGCACTCTTCCATGGGTGTGTGTGCATTTCTGATGGGTGTCATCATCCACAGCTCCAGGGCATAGCCAGCATCCCCCAGTAGGTGGTCATGTGGGATGTCCCCCCAGCAAACATCTGGTACAGCTGTGATGCGTGCCGGATATGGGAGTTATGCTAACTGCCAGGGCTGCCAGCATACACATTCAGGATAATCCCCTGGGCATTGCACATGACCTGGCAGTTGATGGAGAGATATCCCTTGTGGTTGATGTAGATTCTACCCTCCTCACTGGGTGGTGCTTTGATGTGTACATGAGTGCAATCTATGTCACCCAGTACTTCAGGGTAGTGTGCTACAAGATAGAAGTGTTGCATATTGCTGGCCCTCGCCTCTCCTGTGAGGGGAAAAGAAATGTGCTCATTGGCATGTGGTAGCATGTCATCCAGGTACTGGAGTAGTAGCCTGGATGCAGATGCCTGTGAGATCCCCATCATGTCCCCAGTTGGTCTTTGGAAAATACCTATAGCTAGTATCCTAAGGGTTGCACATACCATTGTTTCCACTGAGATGGGTTACCCTCTGTTGGCTCTGGGTCTGAGTTGAGAGCGGCAGAGTTCAGTGAGTTCCTGTAGTATATCCCTGTCCACCCTGTAGCGCATTACAATCTTCAGCTCATGTAGCTCCTGGAAGTTTACTCTGGGCCTGAACACTCTTTTCCTTTTCTGCCTAGGCCTATTGTCAGCAGCACTAGCAGCATTAACTTCAGCATCTAGCACATACAGATGTAGCAGACCTGCAACAGCCCTTAGCATTGTTTCAGTTAAAATTCTCAAGTCTGTACTCCAATGGTCCAGAGTATTGGGGGAAAATCAAAATGTAGGGTGTATGCATACTTTATAAAGCTCTGCTGTAGGTGCAGAATGTGTGATTGGCTAACTATGATGCATTCCACTTGCCTACAATGTAATTAACATCATTTAATGGCCCTATTTCAGTGCGAGATGCCACACACAGCTTTGTGCCATGCAGCATAACTTATGCAAAGGTCAAATGGTCTAATTGAATGCATCTGGTTTTGAGAACACACTCAGCTAGGTGGTGTGCCACACAAACAAGCGCACCTAAGCTTAAAAGAGCTTAGAAGTGAGAGGACACATGCCCTGATGTCAGCCACATACTATGTAAACATCAACATGGTGTAAAACCCTACACGAAGGGGATATGTGGACATGATTACTCCTTTCTGCTATTCAGTAACTTCACCTCATTTGCATACATATCCATGCTCACAGCCTGGAAACTGTATGCTTTATAGCCCTACCACATTTGCAACAGCAGAAATGCACTATTGTAGGGACCCCACACAAGGTCCTGTAATACATTTCTGTCACATAATATTAATTTCTTTGTTTTTCCAATTTTTTGTTTTATTTTTCTATGAAGCATGTTTGCACACTGTGGCACAAAGTGCAAATATGCAGAGATTATTAGAAAAACAAAACAGTAATTTAACATATTTCCTTTAATTTTTCTGACATACAGGATAATAGTTTCACTCATATGTGTATGTGGCATTACACTTTCAGGGGATTACTGTCCTTATATCTATAGTTTTACACCCTCTTTTATCTGTCTACACCCCTGTGCATGGAATTTTTCAATGTACGCTATGGACACTGACACGGGGTCTGAAAAGATGCCTATCTGCTTGTTGGATCACTCTACCTACCTCATTTACATGAGATTCACTTGCTTATGATGTGATTTGCACACCATGGAAGTTTCCATGTTTGCGGATGCATGCATGCCACTCAGCAGCATTTACTGAATCTCAAAACATCCACGCCCATGTAAGCATCATGGCACAATGCATACATGAAAAAAATCATGTGGGATTTATTGAATTCCCAACTTTATGTATTTTTTAAGAGCCCGATCATTGTTTTCCATTTATGATGCTTTATTTCTGCTCTTGTAATAACACAAGCTGAGGCCTTGAGTGTCAAGGGCAAGTAAAATAGTATCCAGAATCACACAGACACCGAGGAATTATTTTCCTTATGTGTCAGCAATGCATACTGCCTTCCTTTCTTCATCAGTCTATCATTCAAACAACAAGCCCCATAGTCCCTGAGTAGCAAAAAATGTATTGAGCTCCTCAAACCTCTTTTTACTCTATCAACAAGGAAAATAGCTTGCAGAATTTGCTCCAGCAAGCTGGAATTACATCCCCAGGAAATCCAGAAGAAAAAAAAATGCAAGTAAGTTGCAGCTATTTAGAAAACAAATCAATATGTTATGAAGAAATACAAATGCATACACTTCACTGACACAGGCTTAATCACATCATTTGCCTATTTTCATTCAAAGATGACGCAAAACCATATCTTACCTCACATTCTTCAGTAGCTGAGGTCTCACAGTTATATGCATTATAAATATTGTAGACAGTGTACATATTCTATTTTCAAATAGTATGTACAGTACTGCAATATTTCCAACTTATTCATGCACACATATCTCCTGGGATTCATTAACAACCATGTAGGTTTCATGCTTAGCCTACATGATTTAAGCATATTAGTGTGATGAGTGTCAGTGCTAATCAAATGTGCATGCTGCTAATCGCACCTATACATTTACCAGGACATTTTCTGGCCAGCAGTAGTGTTTATGGCCATTGAGAGGTGCTTGCTGACACAAGCACATAATGTAAAGAAAACAGTTTGTCTGTAGGCAATCCTAATATACAAGCATGCACTGTAGCTCAGAAATATGGGTAAGCACTGTGAAAAAATACTGAGGGAGGGAAGTGAAATGGTGGAACTGTATAAAAGTGACATCAATTTCACTGCAAAAGTAATTAAGAGGAAAGGGGAAATGGCGAACTTTACTTAGATACTGCAGGCAAATGTACAGAAGTATAAAAGAACATTTGTAAAACAAATCCTGCTGCCATATTGATGTAATGATGACTAATCTCAATGACAATACTTGACTTATGACATAAACAAAAACGGACATGCTAACAAAGGATTGAGAGGGATATAAAGTTGAAGTGTAACAATGGGGAGTTATAATGTGATAAATGTTAATAAAATGCTAAATTGAGATTACAGCAAGGACAGACGATACATTATGGGATATATGCATAGACTGCAGTTATTGCATATGACATGTATATACAGGGAATTTATGTATGCAACCCAACACCACTGCTGCATTCTTCACCTAAGCATGTATGCACAGGAATAAATAACCCTTACAACTGTCATGTCATGCACATCAGAAAGGGATATGATTTTGAAAATAACTGTTATTGGCACCCATGGGAATGGGGTTTACTACCTAAAAACATGTAGTAGACAAGCGTGGTTGTATAGTCATGTCAATTCTAAATGGTAATACAACACTCAACATACATAAATGATAAATGGCAACACAGATAGGATTTCATTTCATGATTTCAAGTTTTCCATTGGTAATTTGCACACATCTCTGTAATTATTATACCGGACATTCTCATGTGGAATTACACAGAACAGCAACATAACATCAATTCAACAGCACTGGCACACAAGAAAGGGTCAGAAGAGAGGAACAATTATACTTTCTGACTGTCTGGCAGCATGCAATATAGTAAGGAACCTGTACGGAAGCCCTCATCTGACATTAAGCTGAACAGTGTGACAAGTGCAATTTCAGTAATAAAGAAATGCTTGGATGAAGACATGCAATACAGAGCATAATTAGTTTGGAAGTAGGTAATGCCTGTGAGCAATGAGTAATGCCTGTGAGCAATGAATGACACCACCTAATCCAAAATCGCCTTATGGCAGACACTCAGCATGGCTTCCGTCCTCATCACAGCACTTCCTCAGCCCTCCTAACCTTTACTAACACCATAAACCATAATCGCAACAATAATTATATATCCTCAGCCCTCTTTTTGGATCTTTCCAAGGCATTCGATATGGTTGATCACCAACATTTAATCCACACCCTGCAAACATTCTGTCTAGATACTGGAGCCCTCCAATGGTTTCAATCCTACCTGAATGGTCGACAGCAGGCTGTCCTCTGGCAGAAAAAACTCTCTAACCTTCTACCTAACACCCTCAGAGTACCACAAGGCTCTATACTAGGGCCTTTGCTGTTCTCCATCGTCATTAACGACCTTTATACTGTCATCCCAAAAGTCAGCTGTATCCAATATGCTGATGACTCTACTCTGATTTGCTCAGCCACATCTCCAGTAGAGTTATGGTCAACTACCCAGACCACCTTTAATACAATAGAAAACTGGCTTTCTGAATATCGTCTGATCCTAAATCCCAAAAAAACTAAAATGCTGTTATTTTCACCAACACGTAGGTCTACCGCTTTCACCTTTACCATAAAATCAAATGATGGCACAATAATCTCCCCTGACCCATCTACAAAACTATTAGGTGTCATCATAGACAATAATCTAAAATTTGACCTACATGTTAACCAATCTATCAAAACCATCAATAAAAAACTAGGGTCACTTTACAGAATAAAAGCCTTCCTGACCCCTCCAGCTAAAATTGCCATAGCTCGCTCTCACCTTCTTTCAACCCTTCTGTATGCATCCCCTCTACTCTCGAATTTGAACAAGACTGTCCTTAACAAACTCTCAATTTGCTACAACCACATTGCCAGGTTTGCCACTGGGCTGCCTTTTAGGACACATCATTGCATCAATCTAAATCAGCTTGGTTGGCTTGAACTACCCAGCCTAATCCAGTATAACCAACTGATTATGGCCTATAAAATCCTCTATAATCCGGACAATACTCCTGCACTTAAAAATATTATCACCCCCTATAACAATCCTGGACCGCTTCGATCCTCTAACAAACTATTAATTCAGACTAGCAAAATTAATAACACAGCCGGTGATTCTCTCTTTGCAAACTCTGTAAGTAGATCCTGGAACTCTCTTCCAGCTGATATTACATTACTTTCTACCTTAGGTCAATTTAAAACTAGACTCAAACAACATTTGTCATTTAACTGGCTATGTCAATGTATCAAGCCTGGCTAACTCTCTCTAGAATGTGTAAAAATCTGTTAACCAGTTTACTGTGTAATTTAATTTAATCCTGACTTATGCTCAGGATTAACTGTAACCTGTGGAACTTGTTTAACTTGCTTACTTATGTAATCTCTGTAAAGAGTCTGTTTGTAATATGTAATGCTGGTATTATGTAATGCTGTATCTGCTTACTCTTGGAGCTTTTCTCCCCGGGCCTCCGCTGAAAATGGACATGCATCCAGTCGGACTATCCCGGTCAACAAATGTAAAATAAAATAAATAAATAAATAAAATAATAAATTCGCATCATGGTATTTTTGAACACATGCCAGGACAGATATGAGAGTGATGAATACCAATCATGTACATCACAGAAATATGCATATCGGTTGTGTCATGAAGAAACACTGTGGAGGGATTATACCATTTTCCTATCATGAGGGATATGGATGACCTACTTTGTAGGACTATAACCTGAAAAAAGGTGGATTCCTGGCTGTGTCATAAGTATTTTCTGTGCATAAGCCTTTACTGTCTGATACAAACATCTGACAGACTGATGTTACCAGATTCAAACCCCTGCCTATGACACTAAGCTCTCTAAAGACCTCTATATTGAGTGCATGTGCCCCAGGAGATATCAATGGAGTTTGTTACAAATAAATAAATAAATAAAATTAATATATGCAGTAAGAAAGGGGTTATAAATATAATTTGAACAATCTGATTTAGTCAGAATGTTGAAAAGGAGTTACACGTTACTGCCCAAACAACAGTCAGCAGTACAATATCAATGCTTCTTTGCCAAGAAAGCTGTTTCTCTCATGTAGTGCACTGACTGTTTTGGAATTGAACCACATTATATCTGTGTAGGTAAGCTATACAAGCAATTATACAATGATAGCTCATTAGTATTCAAAAATATGCATGCTCATTGATTAGCCCAACCAGCATGCCACTTGTAAATGAAACATATACCAATAGAAAAAGTCCAGCCACTGAGGGGCAACTAGATTTTTATCTGTTAGTACGTACTCCATTTGAAGTGTCCAAAGTTTAACAATGTCAGAAACTTTGCCTCATATTTTAGGCCACTTTAGGTCTGTCCTTCATAAAATTTGTGGTTTTCCAGCTGAGGAGTGAAGTCATTAAATAATGACAATGCATTACAGTTTCAGAATATCTGTCAGTCAAGGCACAATAGCATAAATCCTATTATTTTAGTAGCATTCCAAGTTTTTAAGAGTAGCATTTACAACAGGGACTTTTGTCCCCCTAATTGAGGACTTTGAACGTTTCTTAAGCTATGAGGTTCAGACATACGTACAGAGGGCAGAGAAAATACAAGGAAAATCAGGTACATTCTAAAAAAATAAAACAACATATCTGATTTTCCTTGTATTTGTGTCCTGTCTCTCTCTTGTATCTCTAAACTCTCTGGATTTTACAGATTTTTCTTTAAAAAAAAAAAAAAAAGCAACAAAGATCTTCATTTCTCTGTTGCTTGCTTTCAAAAGCACTGATGTACTACCTAAGCATGGGAATGTAAGTCCCATATGAGTGCGCAGTATATCCACAAAGTGGAAGAATGCAGAAACAACATAGAAGAACACCATGGCACCATTATGCAAAGACATTATTTAAGAAAAGTAATTTCTTTCTTAAACAATGTCAATGTATATAGTAATAACCAACTCATGGGTGTGGGTATATTGAAGATTTACCCATGGTTGGCTTTGTTTAATCAGTTGGGCTTCATCATCATAATCAAACCATGACAACCATTGTTAATCTTCAATATACCACACCAACTCATTGGTAATTGCTAAAGTGTTCAATGCATGTGCCACAGGAGCACTCACAGCATAACATGCCCTGAATAACCATTTCACTGTCATGCAATCACAACCTGTGAGTAAATGTCAATTTCCAGCATAAAAATGGATAAGCGTAACTAGATACAATGGTGTTCATGTAACATTGTGAGAGTCATATAATGTTGTCCTTTTCAGGAATTGAACAGCAAGCTATGTAAGTCTACCAACTAAAGATGTGTGGATGAACTACAAGCCTACCAACTAAAGATGTGTGGATGAACCACAAGCAACATAGTGGATATCTTAGCAAAAGTGTGGCACTCCATCTAAGCTAACAAATTACATCACGTGTGTGTGTCACAAACAATCTCTGTGAGATAAAAAAGATAAGGAGGCCTCTCTCACTGTAAACATACACATTAAAACTGTGGTAGATGCCATTCATGCATTACAACATAATGCCACATGATGCTAACAGTCACTGAATGTGGATGTAAAAACACATCAGCATTTGACAATAGAAAATACATGATGAATGCACCATGGTAGAACTGTCACTACAGTTTGAAGTATGTCAGTATGTGAAGGCATTACATCATGATATTGCTGCAAATCATATGTGTGTTTGTAATTGCTTTACTAAGGCAACAACATATAGAAGATTGTCTCATTCCCTCATGCCAGAGGCTAACACGTACTACAAATGTTATGTAAGGAAAATGTAATCACATGTCATTATTCTGAATAAAAGCTTTTCTGTGTGAGAAATTATCATAGCTTTTGTAACAGAAATCAACATCTATGTGTGTATACAGAAGATGTGTTTGACAACAGTGTTAGCAACTTGTATAGTCACAATAACATCAACACAAAGTAGTCTGAGCACTAATGTCTGGATTTCAATTAACTGCCAAAGATCACAAACTACAGATTAGTGTCTGAATCACAAGCATCACACAGCACGTTGTGATACAGCTGTGACAATGCACAGTTGAATGGATGACATCACCATTGTTTATTAGCTGGATGTTTATGCTAAAAAGTGGTTGAAGGGCACAATAACATTGGACAGCTACACATCATATATGTTCTTGAAGAGTAGTCTACACAGTCTCAGAGTGAGAGACACACTCACAGCTGCCTAGGTAGGTACACAATACAGCAAGCACATGCACCACAGGAGAAGTCACACTACAACTGTGAGATACTCCAGCTATGAAAGCATTGTGTTGCCAAACAGTTATTCATCTCGGGGATGCTAGAAATTTCTAGTTTAATGTTGTGCCACTATAAATACATATTATAAGTGGAAGTGTGCATAAAGGTGGTTAGGAGATAGCCAGCTGTATATGACAATAGTCACAGTCACATTATTTAAGCAAGGATGGACTTGAACCACTAACTGATCTAGTTACACAATCTGTTTAACACATTACTAGCAGCCAGAGTCACATGGAAATACCAAGTACATGTGAGGCATACAGCATCTATGAAGGGATGACATCAGCAGTGTATTTCCAAGGAGAAGTGTGTGGTAAAATGACTTTTGCAGCCATCTGGTGTTTTAAATGTTGCCACTGAAAATGTGTGCAAACCAATCCTGAATTCATTTACAGTCACACACACAGACTTAGGAGTTAATTACTGCTATATGTGAGCCTCCTAGCTAATTATATAGTCTAGAGAATAGTATAAGAAACACACCTTCCACTGGAGAAGTCTGACTTTTAAAGTGTGAGAGTGCATGTTAGAAAAATGACCTCATTGAAGAGAAGATGTTGTGAAAGTTGGGATAAGGTGATAGTGGAGTCATCTAGGAATTTAACATGTTGCGCCAAACTAGAAATTGGTTGAGCACAGCTGTATTGGAGGACATGCTCACCTGATTGTATACAACCCCGCACACACCCACATACACTGTTCCCATTTTGGACTTTTGACCCTCCTATCTATTTATACAATTTAATCAGCACCGTATTACTCATAAGTGCCACAAGAGAAGTCTTATTCTTAAGGGGAAACAGTGCACTTTTAATTGCATGACCTCCTCTGTGTGTTGCAGAGATGATGTATCTTTTAAAAGTTGGATATTGGGAGCTCTGTGTAAAGTTACATGAATTCCTTTATGGAAAGTGAATACATCATCAAGCATTACAAACACAAGTTTCACACATCAAGCATCGAATCTCCTACCTATCTAGGTACACAATCAAGAGAGCAGAGTATTAGTCTTGAGCACCACATGAAAAGTTAGACTTTTGAAAAGAAATGAACAAATGGCAACAAAAGGGCAGTCAATTACCAAATACACAAATATAAAAGTAAAAATAATAGTGACCACTATGGTTGCTGGCATAAACTTTAATAAATGAGTCAACACATAAAAGGATGAGTGCTTTTGCACTATTAGTGCTTCATCAGATCCACATACAAATTAAAACAAAGTATTTTTTAAACCATTTAAAACATGTGGGAACCAATGAATGAAGAGATGCAATTAACTCAATATCGTAGTACCCTTTTTCAGGGCTGGTTTAAAAGGCATATATGTATTAATCCCCGGTGGTTTGTCAGCTTGTATAGCAGTGATCCATTTAATCTCTGTAACCTCAGTTCTATTTATCAAATCACCACCTCTTATAACATCAGGAACAAGTTGCAAAACAATAAAGACAAAAGAATGATCCTTATTGCGAAAAACATGTTTAGCTAATGCATTCAACATATTCGTATTTCTTATAGGTTTATAGGTTCATAGGTCATACTAGGCTATCTGCCCTATGGCATTTATAAGCCTTGCCAGAGTGTGTTTGGCTTTCGCCACCCATTTTAAATGAATTTTGCTATGCCCTTTTTCGAGGTTAGTGTACTGTGCCTCTGTCTAACTGACACAGAAGTGATACCCGGGGTAAACCTACGATCTCCCATCCACTCATCAAGATTCTTCTTGAAGAGAGTCAATGAGGGACTCTGCCTAACCTGAACTGGGATTTTATTCCAGAGTGAAGGGTGCCTCTGGGTTATGAATTTGTCCCTCCAGCATGTCCTATTTATTTCACTGTTGAGGTTCAAGTCTCTCAAGCACGTAGCTCGATGGGATTTGGATTTTCTGAAGTGCAGCATGTCCATTAATTCTGGGTTGGACATGGCTTTATACGTCAGGCACAGATCGCCTATGAGCAGGCGGTATGCCAATGAGTAGAGCTGGAGTTTCTTTAACCGGGCAGCATATGGCATCTGTTTGAGCCCTTTGAGCCTCTTGGTGAGGTACTTTTGGGGTCTTTCCAGTTGCTGCAGGTGTCTGGTAAGATACATCCCAAAAGGGGCATTGTACTCAATTATGGGCCTGCTGAGGGATGAGTAAAGAGGCATGATGACCTCCCCTGATCTAGATGTGAATCCTTTCATGATTAGGTGGGCTATATAAAATGTTTTTCTAACCACTTTGGCCATGTGGTTTTCAAATGAGACATTGCTGTCAACTTGGGTCCCCAGGTCCCTAATTATGTCTTCAGTACTTAAGGGATTACCACCTATGTGGTAATTTGTGGGCACTTTGTTTTTGCCAAAGGGGATGACTATACACTTTTTGGCATTTAGCTTGAGGCCATGGCTCTGGCACCAGTTGTCTGTTTCTACGAGGCCCTTTTGTAGGATGCTTGTGTCGGTTGGAGAGTCGATTATGGCACCTAGTTTGCAGTCATCTGCGAACTTGGTCAGCCACAGTCCTTCCGTGTTGGCCTGTACCTCCGAGTAATATATACTGAACAAGAGAGGTCCCAGGACTGAGCCTTGTGGGATGCCACTTGTAACTGGTTTGGAGTCTGACATGGCTCCAGCAATTCTATCCATGTGGGTTATGTCCTTGAGCCAGATTGCAACCCATCTAGTGACATAGGGGTTTATATTTAAGCTGGTGAGCTTATCTATAATGCCCAAGTGGGGTATTGTATCGAAGGCTTTTGCGAGGTCCAGGCAGGCTGTGTGGACCACCTTCCCCTCGTCAATGGCCTTGGTAACTGTTTCAAAGAAATCGACCAGGTTTAAGAGGCAGGATCTGCCCTTAACAAAGCTGAACTGGGTAGGATCCAGTGTCTATAGGTCCCCGATATCTTTATTTATGAGGTCCATGATGATCCTTTCCATAGCTTTGCAGACCAAGCTAGTCAGGCTTATGGGGCGATAGTTTCCAGGAACCGTTGAGGCACCACCTTTGTGGAGAGGGACCATTGTTGCTGTATGTCACTCTTTGGGTACATATCCTGTAGTAAGGCTGAGACTGAACAGTAGTTTTATGTTTGGGTTTAGCTCTTCTTGGAGTTCATGTAGGGCAGCCGGGACACCGTCTGGTCCCATTGATGCTGTGTTTTTTGCTTTGGAGAGGGCAGCTCTTACCTGAGCATCTGAGATGTCAGGGGGGCAGCACTCTGCTGGGATAGATATTTGCCCTTTTGGTGGGGAGGGGGGGAGAAGTAAGCGCTGAACCTGTCAGCTAGGATGTTGGCAATGTCTGTGGGTTCAGTGTATTTCTTTGTCATTTTGGACTAATTCTGAGCATATCTGGGAATTCCCACCCAGGTTCCTAACATAACTAAAGAAAGCCTTGTGATTATCCTTAGTGTCCTGTGCAATTTTTCTCTCGAAGCTGGCCTTAGATGATTTTATGAGTGCCCGTAGTTTTTTGCTAATACTGATCAGAGATGCCTTCCCTTTTTGGGAATTTACTCTATCATGTAGTAGCTTCCTCCTTCTATTGTATAGTTTGTTTATGGCTGGGGTCCACCAGACAAGATGCCTGTCTTTGGAGGATTGGGTCTTGGTTTTATATGGGATTGCATGATCCATGCATTCCTGAAGGTGTTCATAGAATGCGTTTATAAAGGATTCTGCGGTTTGGGCCGTATTTTCCACAGGACCGGGGGCTTTGAAGGATTCCACCTTGGTTTTGAGGAGTGTGAAATTTGCTTTAGAGAAGATTTTTACTGTGGTTTTCTGGGCAGAGAGTGGGGTTGGGATGTGAATATCCAGTGAGATTAGTTTATGGTCTGATCTTACCAGTGAGAGATACACTTCTGGTCTGGAGCATAGAGCCCCCATGTTGGTGATGATCAGGTCCAGTATGTTTTCCCCTCTTGTGGGAGTGGTAACAAGTTGTTCCATAGCATTTCAGTTTATAAATTCTAGGAACCTTTGGGCTAGGGTGTTGGAGCTAGAGTAATGCTCCCAGTCTATGTTTGGGTAGTTGAAGTCACCCACTATAATGGTGTTTGGAGAGACTTTCATATTTTCCAGTGTTCTCAGAAAGGCTGAGTGGGGTTCCTGGGTTTGGGAGGGTGGTCTGTAGCAAGCTATAAACTGGAAGGCAGTTTTACCCACTGTTAGTTGCACATGGATAGTCTCTGATGGTTCGTGCTGTGCCACCAACCTGGAGGTGTGGGTATCTTTGATGAATATTGATACTCCCCCTCCTTTTGTGGTTCGGTCCAAGTTTTGGGGCCGAAAAACATGGTATGAGGTATAACCTGGTAGTGCTGGGGTGCTCTCAGGAGCTTTGAACCAGGTTTCTATTACTGCACAGATATCAATGTTCTCCATGCTAAGGAGAGTTTCGAGTGCGTGCATCTTGAGGTTTAGACTTCTGGCATTTAGTAGCATTACTCTTAGTTTCTTATCCCTTGTGATACCTATGGAGGTGGGTTTGTCTTTTGAGCCTTGCCTAAAAAAGGCACTATGGGGTGGCAAGAGCCTTTGCCAATATCCGAAAGCCCATGGGTGACAGATGCAAGCCGTCCCTAGTAAAGCATCGTGGCTTGTCGAGCATGTCATCCCAGGCTGACAGGCATTGGATCCCCTTTGAATGACACCAATACCTAAGCCAATTGTTGAAATTGATCATCTTGTCTTCATATTGTGGCATCATTCTTGGTGAGGGTAAGATGCTACTCAAGGTCAGGGTCATACCGGCCTGGGCTACATGCTCAGAGAGCTCCTCTATGTCTCTTTTCATGTAGTCCAGGGAGGTACGTCTCAGGTCATTCACACCAGCATGGAGAATGACTGAGTCATATTTGTACTTGCCTTGGAGTGACCTGATTGCTTGTGTTATGTGGCGGATCCTAGCGCCCAACAGGCAGCTCACCATGACCCTCTCCTTGTTCAGCCTGGTGAGTGGGACGTCAGTGTGCCTGACGATAGAGTCACCTATTACAAGTGTATCAGATGTGTTGTTTAGCCTTAAGGGCTGTGACTGTTCGGCACACCGGCTTTGTGAGCTATGTGTTGCACATTTTTTGTTTTGGGGTAGCGGCTGCTTGGGTGTCTACTTTGGAGGTCTCTTCTGCTTAGGCAGATTTTTATTTAGAGCCTCCAAGTATGTTTTTGTGTGTTTATGTGTTTGGTTTGCTGTGGTGGTAGGTCTATGTGAGACTGGAATTGTAGTGAGTGTGGTTTCCTTCTCCTCCTGACTGGTTACGCCAGTACTGAGTTGAGAGAGCTTAGCCTCCAGTTTGGCTATATGGTTGCATCTCTCACATGTGTTGGAATTTGTTGGGAGGAGGAGGAGAGGGTTGTCTGTGTACATGAGTCAGTTGTAACATTGCCTCAAGATTACCAGATTCACCAGCTGGACCAGAGAGGAGATTGACAACTGACCTTTGGACATGCTAGAATAGTATTGGGAATTCCTTTATAATTGAAAAAAGGACCAGTGGGGAACAAGGTACTCAAGGGGAGTTTGTGAGGGTGTAGTGCTTTTAATTTTTTAGAGCTGACTTATATAATTGCTTTAGTGAGCAAGTGCCAGGCTTTAGAGTAGGCATAGGGTGTTTATTATGAGAACTAGATCAGTTCTAAGGGAAAAAGTGAAGAGCAGACTTTGTGGAGCCGAGAATGGTTTAAACCCAATTAAGTAGAGCTGCCCGATGCTGCTATGCGCAAAATCGCGCAAAGCCATGCCAAAGTGGGTTTTATACAGGGGGACTTGAAAGAGCTAGAAATTGGCCCAAAATGGCCAATAGACTACCAGATTATTGTGCTGGGAACACTCCTCCAGGGATAGATAGGCTGCTCTAAGCTCCCCACTACCACTGGTGAACAAAGAAGCCTCCCTTTATCCAAGAAAGGAAATGGGCAACACAGGAACTTTCCAAAAGTCCAGACTACAGCAAAGCCTGTATTTGGACTACTCTAGGTCAGGAAAGATGGGAAACAAGGATAATGTTTTTGTTTTTTTTTCTTTTTTACAACAAACAGAAGGAAAATGCAATAAATATGTAACACATAAATACTCCAAAACACGGTCTTTTAACATGCTATTAGTCTTACCTATATAGAATGAAATACATAATTTGCATTGAGCCAAATAAACTAAATTATTAGTCCTACAATCTGCATAAAAAATGAGTATGAACTTATGACCTGTTATATAATGTATAAATATTTTCCTCCCAGACATTACATGACATGCTTTACATGCTTTACAGCTCCTACAAGGGTATGCACCCAGTCTTATTGACCTACTGTCTGATATCCTATGTGGACCATAACTTATGTGAAAGGTTATTCTTACACGTAAACCTTGGTTTATCACCTACAATGTTGTTTACTTTCTCATCAGATAGTAAGATGGGCCTGTTCCTGTTTATGATATTACATACCCTAGTAATATTGTTGCTATATGTTAATGGAATTCTACATATATATTTATCATTAGCCTTGACACTAGGGTCAGTTGGAGAACCTCTAATAAAGTACAATTTACCAATAGTGGATCGCAAGGTACCTACTTCATTTAATGACCTATCAGTTTCTTACGTCCTATAACCTCTATCAGTAAGATCCTGTTTCAATTTATTATTAGCTTCTAAGTAATCCTTATCATTAGTATGTAATCTTGACATTCATAAAATTGGACTTTAGTTACATTCTTAAAAATATGATTGGGATGCATACTAGAATGATGAAGATGTCCATGTTTCTATTAAAAGTGAGATAAGGCAGCTGTGTGTAAAGTTAAATGAGTTTCCATCATGGGAAATGGATACAACAGCAAGCATCTCTCTCTCTCACACACACACACACACACACACACACACACACACACACACACACACACACACACACACACACACACACACATTTCCCACACTGACCAATGAACCTCCTACCTGTTTAGAGAGCACAGTATTACTCACAAGTGCCAATTACGCTCAAGTGCCACAGGAGAAGTCTGATTTAATGATGGGAAAAGCACATCTGTACTTGTTGAACCTTCACTATTTGTAACAGATGGTGCTGTGCATCACAGGTTTTGGGACAAATCCATATGTGTGCACATGACAATGTAACATCACTGTGATTGTCCCATGTGATGACATACTTTTCTATTTGGCTTTATATACTGTTCTTCATGTACATTGGGTTACTATGAGGGACATATACCTGTTACCCAGCATGGGATGCTGAAGAAATTCACAATTGTAATCCACTGAATTATCAAACTTTCCTGCCACTTCATTCCAGGATGATTGCACAACTGTCTTGTCTCATGCTTGCACAATGTACATTGACAAGACAAACAGTTGTCTCCTACATAGGACAGTGTACTGCAGAATACCAGGGATGGATTGTGTGCAAAAAAGGGTAAACAAAATTCTGACATATTTGCAAGTGTAACTATTGGAAAACAGATGTATATTTACCAAATGAATTAATTGAATCAATATCACTCTGAAATCAAGATAACTTGTCAAAATTCAGTACAGACATATGAACAATCTGCAAACTAAATCAAGAATTATTTTAATCACTGCCACGAAAGCAGCCAGGAGAGCAACTTATTGCAAAGGATGTATTGAACTTAGAATGGGAATTAGGAGCAGTCTATTGTACTCTGTGCTGACTTTCATTCAAAGAGGCATTATACACAAACAACCCCTATATCACTAGGTGGGTTGCAAATTGGCTCATAGATAGAACACATGGTGTGAAAGTAGCAGACTCCAAGTCAGACTGCTGACCAGTCATGAGTGGAGTCCCACAATGATCGGTCCTAGGTCCTCTCCTGTTCGGCACCTACTTCTCAGAAGTCCAGGTCAAAGGGATTCTGGCTGACCAACTTCACAGACAACTGCAAGCTAGGAACCATTATTAACTCCCCAAGTGATGCAGGCATGGTACCAAAAGGCCTCACTGAGACCAATGACTGGTGTCAAAACCATGGCCTTAAGCTTAACGCCAAAAAATTCATCATCATCCCCTTTGGTAAAATCTCAGTTCCCACTACTTACCACATCAATGGGAGCCCACTGAACATTGAAGGTGTTATAAGAGATCTGACGACACAGATGTGGCACATCTCATTACCAAGTGTTTTGCATCCAGGAAGACAGAGGTCATAGTCTCTCTCTACTCTTCCCTCATTAGAGAAGTCAATTAAACAGCAAAGAACCAAACCAAAATATTATTATACCCACATTGGGCATTAGCTTTATATCACAATTATGTGAACAACAGTTGGTATGTCAAGTCATTCCACCTTATTTCAATTTTCAAAAGAAGTGCAGATTTTTGCACACAGCAAGTTTCACTACAAAGTTAAACATCAGGGAAATAATGTACAATGTTTTGTTTATTTTTATGTTATTAACATTTTTAGCAGTAATAGATGCATCAATGCATTATTTTAAGCATACTTTACTACTAGTTTTATACATTTTGTTTTAATGGAATTTTTAAATATGTGGAAAAGCGCACAGTCTCTTTAAAATGTCAATTGGCAGTGCTTCCTAATTAATTTAGGATTCTCAAGGTATATAAGACACCTGATTTAACAGCATGATGTCATTTGATAAAGCTCAGAATTTGTCTGAGTGAAAGCGCTTGTGTGTTATCATTCTGTGGTTTCTGAATAAAGGAATTATTTGAATTCGTTTGGTGCCTACCTGGATTTATTGAATCTGCTTTGGTGAACTTACAACGAACTGTTCCATCTCCTGGCTGTGTGTGCATTTTCTTCCCTCATTAGACCAATCATCAAATATAATTCCTCATTTGGCATATACATCACTAGTTACCTGCAACAGCTGGAGAGGCCACAGAAGTACCTCACAAAGAGGATCATAGGCATTAAACACATGTCCTACATGGATAGACTCAAAAGACTCCAGCTATTCTCTGTCTCATATTACCTACTTAGAGGTGATCTCTGCTTGACTTACAAAGCCATGTCTGACCCAGCTCTGTTAGAAATGCTACACATAGAGAAATCCCAATCCTTCCACACCACATGCTCCAGAGACCTCAACCTCATTACCACAATCAACAGAACATGCTGGAGGGACAGGTTCCTCACCCAGAGACTGCCCAAGCTCTGGGATAGACTTTCCATAAATATCAAGCAGAGCACCTTGCTGACCCTCTTCAAGAGAAATCTTGAAGAGTAGATCGGTAATAGAAAGTTCACCCCAGGGTTCACTCCAGTGGCTCTACTTGATAGAGGCACGGGGAACTAATATTGGGCAGCATGATGCCAGGACACTTCTATGGGCTAGGCTTGTAAAGGCTCCAGGGCCATTAGCTTAGTACACACCTATGAACCTATGTGTAAATCTGATGGAATACAGAAATGATATATGCTATGGTCATGTTTCAGGTGTCATAATTTACGCATTTGTCATGACAGTTGTATGCTGCACTTGTATTATAGAACCGATGAGGGGCCAAGCATGTTATTTCTGGTGGAATCATTGCTTATAGAAACAGTTTTGAATCAAAAAGGTTCAGTGGATAACGCAGAAGTTGTGGGAAGAGTTGGACTGGAATACACAATACAGACATAATAACACAATAGCGCATGTTTCATTTTTGCAAATATTTGTGATATTTTACTGTTTACCATTTACAGCCACAGGAGTCATAGAAAAAATTCAAAATCATTTTTGCATCCATCTGGATTTGAACCTTTAAAGATTCCAAGAAAAAGATTAATAACCAAGTATTATCTAAGCACACCATGTAAAAAGGCATACTTCAGAAACTTCATATGTGATAGCAGATTTCAGAAAACAATAATTTATGTATTCATCTTCATTGCCATATTAACATCTCTAATCTGTGCATTCAATTATTCAGCTTGTTGAAAAGTATATTAAACTGACTAAACATAGCTAAGTACAGCAGCACAAAGCACACCAGAGTAATGCAACCAAAGACAAAAACTCACACTATATTGCCATAAGCTGTGTACCTCCAAATTAGCCTTAGTTGCATTTGGTGCCCAGCACAGATATTGTGCAAATGCAAAGGTGGGTGAATAATGACACAGAATGATTGACTGAAAAATGACTGATAGGGTGAGATAAAGGCAGGGACAATGTAGCTTATCACAGAAGCTGGATAATGATGGCTCATAATATGTAGCCAACAGATACACATAAAGTAGTGTACCAAAAATAGATAGTAACACTTGCCAAATAACTGGACTAGATTCCTTGAAAGTTGTCAAAAATCTGTCTATACATGTGAGCATTATCTCATCATACCACAATGGAATTACTACCTTGCACCATTTAAGTAACACAGCTGAAAGACAGTGACAACTTACTAAAACAGAAGGGGTGAAGAGAGAAAGACTGAGACAGATGCATAGAAGAATAGTAAGAATATGTTCTGTGTGGCATGTAGGGACATCTGTATGCTGTGTTACTCTTCCTAACCACTGCCAGTCAATAGAGTGCAATGCCACATGGCATGCAAATGATCAAGGAAAACAATTAAAAAGACACATTTTGAAACAAGTACTGTAAATGCGTATTTCTGATGTTTCTTCAACTTTATCTTGCAAAAGGAACCTATATAGATTTAAACCATCAAACCATGGTATTAATAATCATTTATGACCATTTCCCATATTTGCCACAGACAGTGACATATACTAGCAAGGAGTAGAAGTGTTTAGATGTACTCAAAATGTGAAGTTGTATCAAGTCACATTGTAAATCTTTTTTTTTTTTTAAATATTTTTATTCATTTCCAAAAACAAGAAAACATGAATGCAGGTTATTTATGACAATGAAGTATTTACAAATTATTTAAAAAGGTAGGCTAAAACCTCTAAACAGATATCAAACATTAAAACCAAAATAAAGTATTTTCAAGGGTGTCTATTGTTGACATATATTTGACTTTCTATACAATTGTTTCCTGATTATAATCTGCTGCAATCATTATTCTCCAGTATTTCAGTTACTTTTTGCCATGCTATGTATAATGATGTGGTTCTTTCAGTTCTTCCTTTAATAGTGTTCATTTCCAATTGCGATACTGCTGACACCATATTCATGAATTGCTTAAAAGTTGGAGAAGCTTTGGATTTCCAGTTTGATGTAATGTTCTTCCTTGCAATAGCTAGGAGAGTCCATAAGATTACATATTTTGTTCTTGGCACACAGTCGGGTACAGGTGCATTAAACAAAATAATAGATTTGCAAATCTGGAATTTATCATTGAATACCATTTGCAAAAAATAATTTATTTTATCCCAATATGGTTTAATCAAATGGCATTCGTAGAACATATGTTGCCAGTCTGCTTTTATTGATAAATCACATCTCCAGCAGCCAATATTTTTCTTAAACATAAGTTCCATTTTATGAGGGGTTACATAAGATCTGTGTATGAATTGCCATGTAAAAAGTCTCCAATGTAATGAAAGTGATGTCTGCTTTGGAGAGAGAAGAATTCGTTTTTATCTCTGTCATTTGGCACATGTCCATTAACTGATCTATAATAATTCCATATTTTGTCATTATTATGCATTTTTATTTTTTTGTTTGTTTTATAAATAGATGATAAGTATCCCTTTCCAGTAATGGGTTGATTCGTTAGTAATATTATATGTTCTATAAGGTTAGGAACATTTTGTCTTATTGATGGTTGCATTGTTTCTTGTTTGCTTAATATATACTGTCTTAATTCTTGTACATGTAACCACAAACTATCTTCCATATTTAATTTCTGTTTAATCTGGTCTATTGTCAGAGGTTTTCCAGAGTTTAGCAATTGATGCCAATATAGTATCAAGTCACATTGAAAGTACAGCAAACACATGTTATAAAAGTTGTCCTTTCTCATTTCCAGTAAATGTCTGGATGAGTTGGATGTTGGCAGCAATTAAGATATTACTGATACAACATTAAACAAAGACTGCAAACAATGATGGTGTCTCTTTTTTATGGTATCTCATTACCTTTTCTATGCTTTCCTTACAGCAATGCTATCTGATTTTATTGCACAGAGTATCTGTATCAATATTTAATGTACTTCCTTGAATATGCACAACATTTCTTAGTAAGAGTCAGTAATTGTGGTCATTAAAACAGCATTTCAATGTTAGTAATCTTGTTCTCCTAACATAGTCAATGTACTTTCAGACTTTTTGGTAAGTCTCTTCTCCCTGACACACCTGAGTAAGTGTATGTCAAAGAAGGGAGACTGTGAAACACTGACTGTTCCTGCAGTCAGACTAATCATACATAACTGCAAGTCATTAGCAGGTAACATTTCTCAATACTCATTCTTGCAGTGCTTGTGTGTGCATGAAAGCGTGTAGCTCCTTCTACCATGTTTACCTTCCCTGAATTTAGTACAAATTGTAGTAAAGTCAAAAGTCAAGTCAAAGTAAACGTTATTGTCATTCAGATTATCATTAACTTGTACATTACTGAATGCAATTTCATTACTCCTTAAAGTGGAGGGATTTTCACATATAGACAATCTGTATTATAACTGTTGCTGTTGGCATGATGCATATTATTGTCTTGGACTCTTAATTAACTATACATAAAAACTGCACAAAGTGGGGACATTTTTGCAGTAGTCATTATTGCACATTTAGGATTGCTTTTTAGAGTTTGATTGTTGCACAAAAATATGAATATAGAGAAACTCAGTGGAATTGAACCAAAGGTTATTGCACAAAAATATGTGATACTACTGTTGGAATTTCCAACAGCCTTTTCAGAGTTCAGTGTTCAGCATAGTGTGGAGTTAGTATGAGTTTAGTAGTCTGATGGCCTGTGGGGGAAAAAAGCTCTTGTCATATCTGGCTGTTTTGCATCTCATACTGCAGTAGAGTTTACCAGAAGATAAATAGGTGAACAGTCCATGGGCAGGGTGGGTAGTGTCTCTGATTATCTTGTTGGGTTGCCCCAGCTGCGACATCATGACAGGTATATTTCTTGGATGGCAAGGAGCATGGTTCCAATGATTTTCTTTGCTACCTTAACCACTTTCTGAAGAGCCTTTTTGTCTGAGGTGGAACAGTTACCATACCAGGTTACAAGACTGTTGGATAATATACACTTTATTGTGCCTTTGTAAAAGATAGTATGGATTGGAGAGGGGAAGATTGCCTTTCCATATTTCACAGGAAATGTATTTATTTTATTTATTTATTTAAGTTTGATAACTGGGGAAGTCCACTGAGCCAAGAATACACCATTTTTAGTGGAGGCCTGGGGAGAAAAGCTCCACAATAATTGCAAGTTACATTTCACATGTTACAAAAGGACATAGTTCATACAGCTAATTAGACATTTACAGATAAGCTCCATGATATTTGCAATTGGCTTGTCACAACATTACAAAAATGAAAGGCATAGTTCAAGACAGAAATTTCAACATTTACATAAAGTGAATACTTTTGTTATAAACTCAATTGTAGGTTTAACATTTTAAATTGTATAGCTACTAGTAGGTTAGGAAAATATTATGCATGGAGAGGGTAATAGGATATTTGAGATTAGAGAGTATAGTGCAATAGATATTCGATAGAAAGTTAGTTTTTGGCAGGGGAGGGATTGTTTTGGGTGGGATGAAGTAATATTAGAGGTAGTTGGATGAGTCAGTGCAAGATGGAATGAGGGGGGGTTTAAGTTGGAGCGTGGCAAGGGCCTTCCCATTTGGAAGAAAGATGAGAGAGTAGCTGAGATTTGAAATTTGTATGGTTAGGTAGGTTGCGTAGCTGCTTGGGGAGAGAGTTCCACTGTTTAGCTAAGGAGTGGGACAGCAGTAGATGGCTAGGAGGTAATGCAGGTTTGTGGACCTGAAGGAGATTTTGTTTTTTGGGTCTGAGTTAGCAGTTGGGAATGTAAGGTTTTAAGCAAGTAGCGAGAGCTCGGCAGTTGGCAGGTTTAAAGATGAGCTTGTTGGCAGTGGTGAGTTGTAGGTAACTAAGGTAGTTGGGTAGTTCAAGCCAGTTGAGTGTGAGGAGAGAGTGCCAGTGGTGGGATGAGTTTTCTGAACTGGTTGCAAGTTTGGAGATCTTGTGGTAGCAGGATTCAAGTTTGGACCGAAGGCCAAGATGGAGTTTGGTGAAAAGAGGGGGACCATACATAAGGGAGGGGAGTAGGAAGGTGCATGCAAGAGTTTGACAGGTAGAGGGACTTAGGAAGTGGTTGTGCCTGTAGAGGAGACCTAATTGTTGGTGGGTTTTCTTGATAGTGGAGTGGATGTGGGTGTCAAATTTTAGTTCTTCATCAATAATGATGCCAAAAAACTTGATTTTGGGAACGATTTCAAGGAGGGTGTTGTTTTGGCTCTTATGGTGAATGTGGATTTGTCAATGATGGAGTTTTTGGTAGAGGAGAAAACCATTAGTTTGGTTTGATTTGCATTTAGTGCTAGATGGTTAGACTGCATCCAGGTTTCTGTTTTGGAGATGGCTTGTTGGGTTTTTGCTAGGAGCTCAGAGGGGGAGAAGGCTGAGCAGATGATTGTTGAGTCATCTGCATATTGGATGACAGATGAGTCTGGGATGGATTGATGAAAGTTGTTAATGAATAGCTTGAAGAGAAGAGGGCCAAGAACAGAACCTTGTGAAACACCTGTGGGTGTGGGAAAGAAGGGGGAGGTTGAAGTTTTCCATTGGACAGCTTATTGGAGGTTGGACAAGTAGCTGGAAAACCAGGCAATGGTGGTGGGAGAGAGGTGTAGGGTGAAGAAAATGAAGGCATTGCTGTGCTGTATTTACAATGGCAGTCATATTAATGCACCATGTTAGGTCACCTGTGATATGTAGCCCTAAGACATTTGTGCTTTCCACTCGCTGTACTATTTAATTGTGGATTGTTAGTGGATAGTGTGTTTTTCATCTTCTTCTGAAGTCAAGCAGTGATCCTGTTGGTCTTGTTCACATTTAGTACAAGGTTGTTGTTGTTGCACCAGATAATGAGTTGACTAACTTCCTGCCTATAGGCTGATTCATCATTGTTGCTGACAAGACCTATGACAGTTGTGGTGTCTGTAAACTTGATGCTGTTGTTTGAGTTGAACTTGGCTGCATAGTCTTGAGTCAACAAGGTGAAAAACAGAGGGCTTAGAGGGCCCTGGGGAATCCCCATATTCATAGTGATGCTGCCATAAGTGTTATTTCCAACATACTGTCTGAGAGGAAGCCCAGTATCCAGTTGCACGGGGGTATGTGTTTATTCCCAGTTGTTCAAGTTTCTTTATCAGGCATTATGGGAATCACTGTGTTGAAGGCAGAACTATAGTCTATGAACAACATTCGCCCATAACAATTCTTGTTTTCGAGGTGTACCATGGATAAGTGAAGCACAATTGAAATACCATTTTCTGTGGAGCAATTTGGTCAATATGCAAACAGGAGTTGATCTAAGGATGCAGGGAGATTGGATGTTACATAGTCCTTGACTAGCCTCTCAAAGCACTTCATTATTACCGAAGTGAGGGCTATGGAGCAATAATCATTTAGGGCTGACGATGTGGACTTCTTTGGGACAGGTATTATAGTTGTTGTAAAGCATTTAGGCACAATAGCCTGATTTAGTGAGATATTGTTGTCTGTAAGAACATGTGTCAGTTGGTCAGCGCATTCTTTAAGCACCAGTCCCAGGATGTTGCCAGGTCCAGCTGCCTTCCTTGAGTAAACCCTCCACAGAGTTCTTCTAACATCAGTAGGATTAAGATGTAATACTTCATCCACTTGATTGATAGGGGGTTTTATTGCAGTTGTATTTCTTTCCTCAAACCTGTCAAAGAAGGTGTTGAGTTTGTTTTCAGAAGTCAATATTGTTGTCACACTGTGCTGACATGCACCTATAATCTGTAATGGATTGTATGCCTTCCCAGAGTCACCTTGAGTCTCTGAGGTTACTGAAGTGACTCTAGATCTTCTGGCCATATGCCCTTTTTGCTGTTTTTATTCCCTTGTTCAGGTTTGCTTTGGCTGACCTAAGGGCTTCCTTATCCCCTGACTTGAAGGCTGTGTTCTGTGCAAACAGCAGCTCATACACTTCGATTGTGAGCCAGGGTATATGGTTGGCACATGTGCTGATGCTCTTGGTGAATGTCACATCATCCACACACTTTGATATGAAGTCGATATGAAGTCTGCTACTGACTCAGAGTACACTTCCAGGTCAGTGTGCTGTTCTACATAGGCAGCTTCTATTAGCATGTTCCAGTCTGTGCATTCAAAGCAATCCTGAAGTACAGAGATTGCTTCTCCTGACCAGACTCTTATTTGCTTCTTGGATGGTTTCTCTCTGATTAGTAACAATCTGTAGGCTACAGTCAGCATAATGGATAGATGATTCGAATTACCAAGGTGCAGGAGGGGCTTTGCCCTGAATGCCTGTTTGACATTTGTGTACACCTGATCTAGTATTTTGGCACCTCTGGTTTCAAAGTCTACATGCTGGTAGTATTGCAGTAGAACTCTTTTCAGATTAGTCTGGTTAAAGTCACCAGCTATGATATAGACACAATCAAGGTTTTTGTTCTGCATTTCCCTGATTGACTGGTATAATGTGACCAATGCTTCATTTGTGCTTGCACTTGGGGGAATATATACAGCTAAAATGATAATAGCTGATAATTCCCTCAGCAGGTAAAAGGTCTACATTTTACTGTCATGAACTCTATATTCTCAGAGCAGTGGCTCAGACTTTCTCACAGTTTGAGCACCAGTTATTGTTTATGTAGATGCAAACTCCAACTCCCCTGGATTTGCCACTAAGGGCCTGAGTTCTATCTGCTCTAAGTAATAATAGCCCATCCACATGAACAATAATGTAAATGATACTTAGATTTAGCCAGGTTTCTGTAGAGATGAGCATACAACAGTTTCTCACCTCTCTATAGATGTTTAGGTCCAATCTTAGGTAGTCCATATTGTTTTCCAGAAGTTAAACATTTGCTAGCATGATAGATGGGAGTGAAGGTCTATAGGGGTTTTCTTTTACCCTGACATTAATACCAGATCTAATTCCTCTTTTCCTTTTACTGTAACATTATGGATGAATTGTAATGCCCACAAACCATTTTTCTTTATCCTTTACTGTTGACATAGCCCATTTATGTTAGTTATTTGTCTGCATTATAAAGTTTGGTACAGAAGGCCACCTGATGTATATTTTGTAGGTTTTATACTGTTGATATTTGAACAGTTATTGCAGAAGAGTTGAATATAATTTCATAGCAAGGTCGGGTATTTTTACATGTGTAGCTCTAAGATTGTGTTACGGTTTTAATATCTACCTGGCTGCCTTCCACAACAGTGGGCATGGCACTATAATAGTTTTCTCCATTTCTACTTGTACATTGTGAATTAATATTGTTAATGCTGTGATGTACTGATGAGTTACACTATTTGTTCTCTGCATTAAAAAACTGCTATATTTGTTGTTATGCTAATATAGCTAAATCTATATTTTTTTTGGGGGGGCTCTCTTACCTTGTGTGCAATCCGATTATTACCTTTTAAGCTGTTGTGAGCATGATGGATGCATATTTTCACACATAATTGAGTTCATAGTCATCCTGCCTGTATATTTGAGATTTAATTTTGTGTCTGTTTTCTGTTTCATCTCATACAAGGATATAGTACCCAAAAAGAAAACAACCCCACAAGCCACCATTCATTGATGCATAAAATTAGATCTTTATCCAGGCCTTACATCACTATGGAGCTTTTCTCTTAGGGATAGGTGGAGGTGACCAGTCTGCCTGAGACAAGATATAGCAGCAGATAGTCAATGACATCATTGCTGTTGGAGGGCATGGGAGAAGTTACTCCTAGATATGACAAAGGGCAATCTCTGCTTGTAATAGAGTGGCTGTAGTTTCCCAGGAACAGGTTGCTATGGGACGTGGTCCTGCTATCGAACTACCACTAACTGAAACTGAGCAGTCCCTGTCTACTGTTAGAGAGTCAGATAGCTAGGCAGAGGGTTCACACAGAATCCTGGGTGTTGGTGGTTATGTAGATGACAGACCCAGAGTGTCTCAAGCAAAACTTCCAGGAATGCGAACTGAAAATAATTGTAAGGCTCATTTTATATATATATATATATATATATATATATATATATATGTATATATATATATATATATGTATATATATCTTTATATGCGTATATCTTGTATGTCTGATATAGACACAGCCAGCAATAAGTGTCAGTCAGACAACACGGTAATAGAGAGCTAGAGAAGGGTGTTTGGGGGGAATTCAACTGGTCAGATTTTTGTATGAGATTATTCTTAATCTGCACATGTAAAGGGGATTGGTCTCAGTTTCTTGTTTCATTTGCATTGAAATACTTAGCCTTTTTTCCTTTCCCTTCCTTACATGGGCATCTAGATTGCAGTCTGCAAGAACACCTGCACCTGATAAGAACATGTTTTTTATTGTTATTACAGTGCCTAAGATAGATTCAGGTCTAACTGATAGTAATATTTGTATTGCTTTAACATGCATTATAGCTTAACATACTTTTCTTGATTTTGATCAATTTCTTTCCTGTTTCTCTATGTGTTATGTTTATTGCTTCTTATTATAGGTGATCCTGACAGTGGTTCTCTGGAACTCCTACAACCTGATGTCAGAGTATCCGTAGCCTCTGATGATGTTGCTAGTCATAAAAAGGCACAGTCTGTGGGTGCAGATGGTCAGTCTGACGCTTAGGTTGTGTCTCCCACACCCCTTCTTCATATTTTGGACACTGTCAGTATGCCTACACATAGCCATAACATTGAGACCTCTGACAGAGAATAGGATGAGGTGAGTTAGTCAGGGTAGTGCACTTACTTTAGTTGCTGAACTGATTGCTTCTCCCTGTAGTTGTTATGAGGGTAAGGTGCCACAGAGAACAGTTGGTATAGATACTCAGAGGAGGCCTGGTGTTCATCATCCTCCTGATGCTGGTTTGTCATGGGTACCACCAGATGTACATGTAGGGCCATAGTGGAGGCACAGGTACATTCCTCCAGGGTATCAGAAGAGGTAGTGTAATTATTAAACACAATGCAGTCTGATTTATGTGACTCCCTGAAGCACTTGGGTGACTCTTTGGGCAGGATAAATGCCACACTACATTGGGCAATGTTTATGGTGGAAAGTCTGCTGGTGGAGGGTGGGCATCCATGTGGCTGAACAGCCACTATATCTTTTGTTTTAGCAGAAGTGGCTATGTAAGATCACACTCCTATAATGCCACTGTGTCTACTGCTTCATCAATGATGATAGTATCCACACCCACATGTTGTAGGCTATGGGGTCATAATCTTGGACGTAGTCATGTAGACAGCTCATCCAGCAGACATCACTCACTTTCAGGTAGTACCCCAATTTCTAGTTAGGCCATAGAAGCAGCAGTGCAACTCCTGGCAAAGGTGGTTCTCATGGTCAGGGACAACGATGCTGAACTGACTAGTCTACCATACATCACTCACACCTGTCCATGATGCCAGGATGTAGTGAGAGCATAGTGCTTGATTGTGTTTGTGCAGACACACACACACACATACACACATTGAAAAAAAAATGACTTGCTCATACTACCTCACACACATGCGAGCTATCTAAACAGTACTGCTTAGTGCTATACCTCTGTTGTTAGTGACCCTGAACACTGTACACGCTGATAGTTACATGTGTTTCTTACTCACACATGCTCAATTCTTTAGTGTCAGTCTTGCCCTTCTGACACCCTCTCCCCAGCCGCTCTGTGCAAATGATGATGACTATGCCCTGGCCTTTGCATATGTCTTTGTGACTTAGAGTTGTATATTTGTCTGATGTACACAGTGAATAGCTACTGTTTGCTTGCCCACAATCTTGCATTTATCAATAAGTATTGCAGAAGAAATGTTTTCGCTATCTTGTTCCTGTTCCTATGAAGGATTGATTGTATGCTTGTTGAACCTCGTTGCATTTCAGTTACTATTGTAAGTAAAGGTATGGAATCAGTAGGTACTTCAGTCTTGCTTCTTGCTATACTTGTGCAAATGAGGGTACAATTAACCTGTTCCATAGTTTATAAACGGTGGTCATTTGAAATGCTTGATGCACAATATAGAGTAGAAAACATAACTGCATATTGCAAAAATCAGACATATGAGCTATTACTGACATAAATGTACACCTCAGACAAATGCTATGCTTAAGGGCATATGCATATTTCCATATGAACCTACTCTGTTATGTAACTTTTTTGTTTTCATTATAGGTTCCAAACTTAACTTGTCATTATTGCAGATACAAAATTGTGTCCTTGAGGGTTATCCCTGTCTGATGCTATCAGAACACATGCAGTACATGATTAAGTAAATATTGTGAAGTTTGGCAAGTAACCGTTTTCCTATTTGTATGTCTGTGAGATCTTATATTTGGCCCTATTTAGTGAGTGGGTGGGTTATCCTTTGCCTTATAGCTACAGCCAGAACATACTATGCAACTCTGTCTGCCAGCACCATCTGCAGCTGGTGGTTCTCCACTAGATATATTGTTTAAGTTGGGTCTTGCGCAGGGTAGTAAAATATGCCAGTACTGACTAGTAAATGACAGCAGTAGAAATAAAAGATTTGTTTCTGCCTGCTGTCTGTACCAATAACATCCCCAACTTCTCAAGCAAACTCATTTGCTAGAATAACAGGATGTATTATCATCCATTTCCTAAAGGATATGAATTCTGAAACTGAAAAAAAGATATCATTATTTAGAGAGTTCAATCTTCAGTGAATTGTCCGAAAACTACAGATTTTGTAAAGATCAGACCAAAAATATGGAGCACTAATCTGGATATCCTGCGAACATTTAGACAGTTGAAAGGTATGAAATGTGAGTGTAATCATAACAGACTACATTACATTACCTCTCTGATAATGTTCACTATGTGTTTTATGACTTTGAAACCAGGAAAACACTTAGCGATTTTTTTCCCCTGTAGCTAGTACACGTAGCAGATAAAGCTCCATGCTTCACAAAGAATTATGATCAGTACACCAGTCATATACTTCAGTTATGTATTCTCAACATAAATGCTTAGATTCACCTCTCAAACCTTGCTCTTGAGGTGAATGTCTTGGCATTCATGTCAGGAACCCATAATTAGCAGGTTATAATTAGCAAACTAATCATAGTCCTCTATGTTGTTTATAATTTGGAGCTTTGTTTAAATTGTAAACTTATGTCCTGTCATGGCTTGCAGCTTTTCTCTCTGGGCTTCTGCTGAATGGGTGTATTTGCATATATCCATTGTTATTTATTTATGTTAGCAAATAAATAAATAATAAAAGTGCTGACATTATTTTAGTAGAAGCAGTTTTCTTGCTTCTTATGTAATGATTAAGCAGAGTCAAAATAAATCAAAATATTCAGAAAAAGTATCCAAATTTACCTTCCTTGCAGTCCAATATTTAGAGTTTCATAGTTCACTTCACAGTGTGGGTTCACCTTTGTTCAGCCCAGAGAACAACTGCTGATCATCTCAGAGAGCTGACATTTTATGAATATAAACAGGGAATATGAGCATCTGATGTAAAGAGCAAGCATGTTCCAGCAGCAAGCAACAGAAGTACACATAGGCCTAGTCCTCCTAGTGATCTTTACAACTGAAAGATGAAAATGTTTATTATTATTATTATTATTACTATTATTATTATTATTATCCAGAAGTGATCTTTCATTTTCAGATAGACTGGACAGTATTGTAACATTTCCATGTGTGACCATGTGTGCATGATTAGTGTAAGATGAAATTTTGCCAATATGGCGGCCAAGCGATCCATGTACGTGCACGTTTGACGTGCATGAGTGCCGTAGCACTAGTGCTGCACATTCCCAGCCCCCATATGCAAATCACCCCATTTGCAGGTGAAAACCATGCAAATGAGGTAAATCTGCCATCCAGGAAGCAGGAATCAGGGAATGCAGGACTAGTGTAATATGCAGAAATGTACTCTGTTAGTAACGGAGTACGATACTGCAAACTCCAAAATGGAGCTATGACAGCTCCAAATAAAGGCTGCATATCATTGAGGAAGCATGCTAATGGCCAAGTAGAAGGCCATTTAAACAATGCCAAATGTACAAAATACAACTTTTAGCCCACTAAAGTGTGCTAGCCTGTGTAACTAATTTATCACTGTCTCTGCATTTTCTGTGTATTTCTGCAAAAAAAACCAAAAAAACAAAAAAAAATCCTTGTTTTCCCATCTTTCTCGACTAGTTTAGACCAGTATACAGGCATTGCTGTATTCTGGGCTGTGGTGTAGTTCCTGTGTTGTCCATTACCTTACTTGGATAAAAGGAAGTTTTTTTGCTTACCAGTGGGAGTGGGGAGCCTTGAGCAGCCTACCTATCCTTGGGGGAAGTGACCTCAGCACAAGAAGCTGTTAGTAATTGGTTGTTTGGGACCATTCCTAGCTCTTTTGTAGTTCACTGCTTAAAATCCACCTCTGGGCATTTTTTCTGGCTATACTGCTCAGACAAGCTCCACGTGGGTTTACAGAGTGGTCCTAGCAGCAAGGAACTCGAAAAAGCGACTACCTTCTGGATTTAAGTATCTTTGCTTTTTTTTCACTGAAAATAGCTTCTGCTGCTTACTTTAAACTAGCCTGAACTGTGTTTTTTACTGATTACTGCATTTATTTTAAAATCTGCACTTAAAGTTACATTTAGTCGAATCTAGTCGAAAGTTTGCTTGTTTGTTTGTTTAATTGAACTGTGGGGGCTGCCCACTAAAGTGTGCTAGCCTGTGTAACTAATTTATCACTGTCTGCATTTTCTGTGTATTTCTGCAAAAAAAAAACAAAAAAATAATCCTTGTTTTCCCACCTTTCTCGACTAGTTTAGACCAGTATACAGGCATTGCTGTATGCTGGGCTGTGGTGTAGTTCCTGTGTTGTCCATTACCTTACTTGGATAAAAGGAAGTTTCTTTGCTCACCAGTGGGAGTGGGGAGCCTTGAGCAGCCTATCTATCCTTGGGGGAAGTGACCTCAGCACAAGAAGCTGTTAGGAATTGGTTGTTTGGGACCATTCCTAGCTCTTTTGTAGTTCACTGCTTAAAATCCGCCTCTGGGCATTTTTTTCTGGCTATACTGCTCAAACAAGCTCCACGTGGGTTTACAGAGTGGTCCTAGCAGCAAGGAACGCGAAAAAGCGACTACCTTCTGGATTTAAGTATCTTTGCTTTTCTTTCACTGAAAATAGCTTCTGCTGCTTACTTTAAACTAGCCTGAACTGTTTTTTTTTACTGATTACTGCAATTATTTTAAAATCTGCACTTAAAGTTACATTTAGTTGAATCTAGTCGAAAGTTTGCTTGTTTGTTTGTTTAATTGAACTGTGGAGGCTGCCCACTAAAGTGTGCTAGCCTGTGTAACTAATTTATCACTGTCTCTGCATTTTCTGTGTATTTCTGCAAAAACAAAACACAAAAAGTAATCCTTGTTTTCCCACCTTTCTCGACTAGTTTAGACCAGTATACAGGCATTGCTGTATTCTGGGCTGTGGTGTAGTTCCTGTGTTGTCCATTACCTTACTTGGATAAAAAGAAGTTTCTTTGCTCACCAGTGGGAGTGGGGAGCCTTGAGCAGCCTACCTATCCTTGGGGGAAGTGACCTCAGCACAAGAAGCTGTTAGTAATTGGTTGTTTGGGACCATTCCTAGCTCTTTTGTAGTTCACTGCTTAAAATCCACCTCTGGGCATTTTTTTCTGGCTATACTGCTCAGACAAGCTCCACGTGGGTTTACAGAGTGGTCCTAGCAGCAAGGAACTCGAAAAAGCAACTACCTTCTGGATTTAAGTATCTTTGATTTTTTTCACTGAAAATAGCTTCTGCTGCTTACTTTAAACTAGCCTGAACTGTTTTTTTACTGATTACTGCATTTATTTTAAAATCTGCACTTAAAGTTACATTTAGTCGAATCTAGTCGAAAGTTTGCTTGTTTGTTTGTTTAATTGAACTGTGGAGGCTGCCCACTAAAGTGTGCTAGCCTGTGTAACTAATTTATCACTGTCTCTGCATTTTCTGTGTATTTCTGCAAAAAAAACAAAAAAACAAAAAAATAATCCTTGTTTTCCCACCTTTCTCGACTAGTTTAGACCAGTATACAGGCATTGCTGTATTCTGGGCTGTGGTGTAGTTCCTGTGTTGTCCATTACCTTACTTGGATAAAAGGAAGTTTCTTTGCTCACCAGTGGGAGTGGAGAGCCTTGAGCAGCCTACCTATCCTTGGGGGAAGTGACCTCAGCACAAGAAGCTGTTAGTAATTGGTTGTTTGGGACCATTCCTAGCTCTTTTGTAGTTCACTGCTTAAAATCTGCGTTTGCACAGCTTTGCGCGGTCATGTGCATAGCGCAGCGCCGGTTAAACTTGATTAAACAAGGTTAAACTTTTTCTGGCTTCGCCAAGTCTGCTCTTCAATTTTTCCCTTAGAACTGTTCTACTTGCAATCTAAACAGCCTATACTCTATCTGAAAAGCTCAGCACTTGCTCCTAAAGCATTTTCTATACAGGTAAAGCACTCTTAAACAAACGAAAAGTACTTCATTCACCTAAATTCTGTTGAGTACCCATTTCCCTATAGGTCCTTTCTGACTCAGTTACACAGCAATCTTTTTCACTATTTCTAGCATGTCGAAGGGTCAGTTGCTGGCGTCCTCTCCTGTTCAGCTGGTGAATCTGGGAATCTTGAGGCAATGTTACAATTGCCTCATGTACACAGGCAACC
The DNA here is from genome assembly GCF_019279795.1 of Protopterus annectens. NCBI lineage: Eukaryota > Metazoa > Chordata > Ceratodontiformes > Protopteridae > Protopterus > Protopterus annectens. Next base: position 546,120,520 of record NC_056728.1, on the reverse strand, counting down.
CTCTCCTCCTCCCAACAAATACAAATATATGCGAGAGATGCAACTATATAGCCAAACTGGAGGCTGAGCTCTCTCAATTCAGTACTGGCAAGACCAGTCAGGAGGAGAAGGTAACCACGCACACCACAAACCCAGTCTCACATAGAACTATCACAACTGCAAACCAAACACATAAATACACAAAAACATACTCGGAGGCGCTGATTAAAAATCTACCAAAACAACAGAGGCCTCCAAAGCAGACACCCAAGCAACCACCACCTCAAGACATAACACATGCAACACATAATTCACAAAGTCAGTGTGCTAAACAGTCACAGCCCTTAAGGCCAAACAACATGCCAGACACACTTGTAATAGGTGACTCCATAGTCAGGCACACTGACGTCCCACCCACCAGACTGAACAAGGAGAGGGTCACAGTAAGCTGCCTGTCGGGAGCTAGAATCCGCCACATAACACAAGCACTCAGGTCACTCCACAGCAAGTACAAATATGACTCAGTCATTGTACATGCCGGTGTGAACGACCTGAGACATACCTCCCTGGACTACATGAAAAGAGACATGGAGGAGCTCTCTGATTATGTAGCCCAGGCCGGTATGACCCTGACCCTGAGCAGCATCTTACCCTCACCAAGAATGATGCCACAGTACAAAGACAAAATGATCAGTTTTAACAATTGGCTTAATTACTGGTGTCATTCTAAGGGGATCCAGTGTCTGTCTGCTTGGGATGACATGCTTGACAAGCCACGCTGCTTCGCAGGGGATGGTTTGCACCTGTCACCCCTGGGCTTCCGGATATTGGCCAAGGCTCTTGCCACCCCCATAGTGCCTTTTTAGGCAAGGTTCAAATGACAAAACTACCTCCCTAGAAAACACAAGTGGAAAAAAACTAAGGGTAATGCTGCTCAATGCCAGAAGTCTAAACCTCAAGATGCACGCCCTCGAAGCCCTCCTCAGTATGGAGAACATTGATGTCTGTGCAGTGACTGAAACCTGGTTCAAGGCTCCTGAGACCACCCCAGCACTATCAGGTTTTACCTCATATCATGCTTTCCGGCCCCAAAACTTGGACCGAACCACAAAAGGAGGGGGAGTATCCATTTCATTCAAAGATACCCACACCTCCAGGTTAGTGGCAACGCACGAAGCATTGGAGACTATCCAGGTGCAACTAACCATAGGCAAAACTGCCTTACAGTTTGTAGCATGCTACAGACCACCCTCTCAAACTCAGGAACCCCACACAGCCTTCCTGAAGACACTGGAGGGTATGAATGTCTCTCCAAATACCATAATTATGGGAGACTACAACTACCCAAACATAGACTGGGAACATTACTCAAACCCCAACACCCTAGCCCAAAGGTTCCTAGAATTCATAAACTCAAATGCAATGGAACAACTAGTTACCATTCCCACAAGAGGAGACAATATACTAGACCTGATCATCACAAACATGGGGACAAAATGCTCCACACCGGAAGTACATCCCTCTTTGGTAAGATCAGACCATAAATTAATTTCACTGGAAATCCACATCCCGCCCCCACCCCCTGCACAAAAGACCACAGTGAAGAATTTCTTGAAAGCAAACTTCACACTTCTTAAAACTGAAGTGGTATCATTCAAGGCCCCTGGGCCAGTGGAAACCACAATCCACACTGCTGAATCCTTTGCAAATGCCTTCTATGGGCACCTTCAAGAATGCATGGATCATGCAATCCCAAATAAAACCAAGACCCATTCCCCCAAAGGCAGGCGCCCGGTCTGGTGGACCCCAGCCATAAACAAACTTTACAACAGGAGGAGGAAGCTACTACATGACAGAGCAAAATCCCTAAAAGGGAAGGCATCTCTGATCAGTACTAGCAAAAACTACGATCACTCATAAAATCATCCAAGGCCAACTTTGAGAGAAAAATCGCAAAAGACACAAAAGACAATCACAAGGCCTTCTTTAGCTATGTTAGAAACCTGGGTGGAAACTCTCAGATATGCTCAGAGTTAGTCCAAAATGACACAAAATACACTGAACCCACTGACATCGCCAACATTCTGGCAGACAGGTTCAGTGCAAATTTCTCCTCCCCCTCCCCCCCAAAAGGAGAAATAACTATCCCAGCAGAGTATAGCTTCCCTAACATCTCAGATGCCCAGGTGAGAGCCGCCCTCTCTAAAGCTAAAAACACAGCATCAATGGGACCGGATGGTATCCCGGGCTGTGTGCTACATGAACTCCAAGAGGAACTAAACCCACACATAAGGCTGCTGTTTAATCTTAGCCTTACCACAGGACACGTACCCAAAGAGTGGCGTACGGCAACAGTGGTCCCACTTCACAAAGGCGGTGCTTCTACAGACCCTGGAAATTACCGCCCCATAAGCTTGACGAGCCTGGTCTGCAAAGCTATGGAGAGGATCATTATGGAACTCATAAACAAAGACATTGGGGACCAACAGACATTGGATCCTACCAAATTTGGCTTTGTCAAGGGCAGATCCTGCCTTTTGAACTTGGTCGACTTTTTTGAAAAAGTCACTAAGGCCATTGATGAGGGTAAGGCAGTTCACACAGCCTACCTTGACCTTGCAAAAGCCTTTGACACAATACCCCACTTGGGCATCATAGACAAACTCACCAGCTTAAATGTAAACCCATATGTCACAAGATGGGTTGCAAACTGGCTCAAGGACAGAACCCACAAGGTCAGAGTTGCTGGAGCTATGTCAGACTCTAAGCCAGTCACAAGCGGTGTCCCACAGGGCTCAGTCCTGGGACCCCTCCTGTTCGGCATTTATTTTTCTGAGGTACAGGCAAACATAGGAGGATTGTGGCTGACAAAGTTCGCAGATGACTGCAAACTGGGTGCCATAATTGATACTCCAGCGAACACAAACATCCTTCAGAGAGGCCTCATAGAAACGGATAATTGGTGCCAGTGCCATGGCCTTAAGCTGAACGCCAAAAAATGTATAGTCATACCCTTTGGGAAAAACAAGGTACCGACAAATTACCACATAGGAGGTAATCCATTAAGTACAGAAGAGGTAATCAGGGACCTAGGGACCCAGGTTGACAGTAACCTCTCATTTGACACTCACATTGCCAAAGTGGTTAGGAAGACCTTCTATATTGCCCACCTTATCATGAAGGGTTTCACATCTAGATCAAGAGAGGTCATTGTGCCCCTGTACTCTTCTCTTATCAGGCCAATGATTGAGTACAATGCCACATTTGGGATGTATCTCACCCGACACCTGCAGCAGTTGGAAAGACCCCAAAAGTTCCTCACCAAGAGGATAAAGGGTCTTAAACATATGTCATATGCTGCCCGACTGAAAAAACTCCAGCTCTATTCAGTCGCATACTGACTACTTAGAGTTGATCTGTGCCTGATATACACGGCCATGTCCAATCCTGAGTTAATGGACATGCTCCACCTCAGAAAATCCAAATCCATCAGAGCCACGAGAACAAGTGACTTAAACCTCAACACAGAAATAAATAGAACGTGCTGGAGGGACAGATTCATAACCCAGAGGCACCCTACACTCTGGAACAGAATCCCAGTCCATGTTAGGCAGAGCCCCTCACTGACTCTATTCAAGAGAAATGTCGACGAGTGGATGGGAGATCGTAGGTTTACCCCGGGGGTCATCTCTGTGTCACTACTAGACAGAGGCATAGTAAACTAAACCCTAAAAGGGTGTAGTATTCTCATCCTAAGGGGTGGTGTAAGCCACATACACTCTGGCTAGGCTTATAAATGCCCTAGGGCAGATAGCCTAGTACGAACCTATGAACCTATGATATATCCACTGATCACGGCCATTGAAGCATAGGGCAGTGGCACGCAAATGGGACCGGTGGGGAAATAAGAAAATAAACCTAAAAAAAAGCAGTCTAACTAAAATCAGTATTCCACCATGCAAGTCAATGACAGGCAAAAGACAACCTGGCCAGTGAGTAGTGGTTGCTAAGTGGGAAGGCATAGTGTGACACATGTAACAATGCATTAGCAGGCAATTCTATGCAAATGAGGGGAAGGATAGTGAATCCCGGTTTTCCCCAGCATGTGAGGCAGGTCCCAACAGTGTATGAGTATGAACAGCTGAGTGTAAGACTAGGAGGTAGGTAACATCATGTGTGGGAGTGTCAGGCATACTGTCAGCAGATTGGAGCCCTGTGGCTCAGGGTTGCATTCATTTTAGCACAGCAAAGCCAGGGGGTGCGTCTAAACCTGCCCGGCACGTATGACAAAGTGTAAGCGGGTATGTGCGCCACGCAATGGGATCTACAGGAAGATAAAGGAAGTGAATCCAGGAAATAGCAGCAGTGTGCACATTGGAGTACACCAATTGCGCGGTGCACCCCAGGATGAATCAGAAGGGCAATGGGAAGGGAAAGCAGCAGTAGGAAGTTAATCAAGGGGTACTAGGTTCGCTGCCAGGTGAAACGTATTGGAACCAGCCAATTATACAGGCAGCAGACCAGCCCAGCCCAGAATGCCACTATAAACTATGCAAACACCTACCTCTCTGGTTTTTCCCACACCCTACACCAACGGTGTAAACAAGCGGAGAACATTGAACACTAACAACAGCAAAATGTTAGGGGCTGCAATAGCTATCATACAACTTGTGGGAGAGGCTGAGGGTGGTGAGGATGGGAATGCAGCCGACCAACCCACAGTGAGGAGACGAAGAAGTGTGTACATACCCAGGGTAAACTAACAAGGGCTACATGAGCTGGAGATAGTGGAGCACTATAGGGTGGACAGGAACCTCCTACAGCAGATTGTTGAGCTGTGCCGGCCATGCCTGACACACAGAACTAACAGAGGAGAACCCATCCCAGTGGAAACAAAGGTATGTGTAGGCCTAAGAATACTAGCTACAGGTACCTTCCAAAGGCCAACTGGGGATATGATGGGGATCTCACAGGCATCAGCATCCAGGATACTCCACCAGTTCCTGGATGCCATGGCAGCACATGTCGGTGAGCACGTATATTTCCCCCTCACCAGTGAGGCGTTGGCTAGCAGTATGCATCTCTTCCAGCAAATAGCAGAATACCCTGAGGTAGTGGGTGAAATAGACTGCATACACATATGCATCAAAGCACCACCCGATGAGCAGGGTAGGGTTTACATCAACCACAAGGGCTTCCCCTCCATCAACTGCCAGGTTGTGTGCGATGCCCAGGACATAATACTGAACATGTGTGCTGGCTGCCCTGGAAGTTATCAAGATTCCCACATCTGGCATCTGATGCAGCTGTACTAGAAATTTGCCAATGGGGACATCCCACACTGTCACCTAGTGGGGGATGCTGGATATGCACTGGAGCCATGGCTGATGACACCCATCAGAAAAACACACACACACACACACACACACACACACCCAAACAAGAACTCCATAATGAGGCACACTCACAAACAAGAATCATAATAGAGCGTGTGCTTGGGATGCTCAAGTCATGGTTCTGGTGCCTGGACACATCTGGTGGAGCCTTGCAGTACTCACCAACTACATGCACCCAAATAATCCTTGTATGTGCCATGCTACACAATATGATCCTGCGGAAAAAGATGCATCAGGAGCAGCAAGGGGCAGGGCACATAGCCCCCCCCCCACCAATGCCAAGGCCTGCACAGGCACAGAGTGACTCGGAGGAGGAACAACCTGAGCCTGCCCCAGTAGGCAGAAGGAGGCATGTCTAGTATGCCCTGGTCCTGGCAAAGAGGCAATGCATAGCACATACACTGACATGGGAGAGACCCAGGGAATAGCACCTTTCTCTGACTCTCACATAGAGTAAAAGGAATGCAAAAAATTACACTACCTGTACCTAACTATGCATAGGCAGTGTACTACGTGCATCCAACATAGGCAGCCCGACAGCACCACGTGCAATACTGGGACACCCACAAGATAAGGGACTCACACATGTCATTCAGGAGGGAGGGTCACATACCCAACAACAGTCACAGCCAGCAGGACAGGTGTAGACAAACACAAGCAAATGCCATACTATGGCCGCTGAATGAAGGGTATTGGTGACCCCCACCCAGGCCTACATAGACAGACTACAGCAGGCCAGGTAGTGGGATGTCAGTTGTGATGGCTAGGATGTCAGAAACTAATGTGCATTCAATCAAAAGATAACGGTAGTACACTGGTATGGCGTAGCCAGCACAATAGGTAAGACTACTGACTGAAATGGACTACAGGACATACCAGTACAGCTCTAGCAAATGTGTACAACTGTCAGGTGTGCCCACCACCCCACATATAAGTATAGTAATAGTCAGGTGTGGCCCCCCCCAATCTTGTGTAGAAACATAGAAATAGTCAGGTGTACCCCCCGCTATGCAGACCTGTTGCAACAGTCAATGCCAAATGATCGGTGGATATCCTGCAGACACAGCATGCTACCTGTCGTACAACACAAAGGTCAGCTGTGCAGTGCAAACCACTGGACATGCTCCACATATGCAAAACAGACGGCCTTACTGGGCATGCTCACACACTTAGAGAAATGAAGGCAATGTCAATCATCAACATACAGAAAGGTCATACTGGGCATGCTCTCACACTTAAAGACATGAAGGTCATGTATGCAAACATCAGTGGACCAGACATATCCACTGGTTGCAATTGTTACTGCAGACACATGTCAGTATGCACCACTCATACCTTGCACACCCAGTGGATAGGAATACAGACATATATGTAAGGAAAACACACCACAATACGCCAAAAGTAGATGGATAGATGTGTGGAAGAGGGTGACCATGACAAGGAGCCATCCACACCTGTCCCACAGTGCACACAGCCGAAGGGCCCCAGACACATCAGGTGCAGATGTCACACACTGCAGCTACTAGCGACCAGTACCTGTCAGCACCACAGACTATGTGGTCCACATGCCAGCTGTGCAATATGGCTGTACAAGGACATAGTCAGCTAGTTGCCCTATGCATGGACCTGTGACATATGACCCCGTGTGTGGCCGCCTGTGGTGTGTCACCCCTACATGAATGGTGCATGGGCCATGCACACACTGGCCACCCCATGGTGGTACCATGACAAGCCTGCTGAGGGTATCCAATGTGAAATACACCTTTGGGAGAGGTATAGGCCAGTAATCTCCATGGCGAGTCCCATAACTGCATACTGTTGTAGTGTGATAGACTACTTAGGTAGGAGTTCTAACCCCATTCATGGTAACTGTGTGTGTGAGTGTGTGTCACTGTTTGTGTGTGTGTGTGTGTGTGTGTGTGTGTGTGTGTGTGTGTGTGTGTGTGTGTGTGTGTGTGTGTGTGTGTGTGTGTGTGTGTGTGTCTCTCACTGACTGTGTAGAGAACAATGCCTTTTAGGCTACTCACACCCCTTACTATTCACATAACCTACTTTGGCAAGGCTGCTGATGCCACCCACCTAGAAATACACCCCTGGGAAAGCTGTAGCCTAGTCATTTCTGTAGCGCATGCTCTAACTGCATACTGCTATAGTGTGATAATGTAGTTAGGTAGGAGGTCAAACCTCAGATGTGGCAACTGTGCATGTGTGAGTCTGTGTGTGTGCATATATGTGCGTGTCTGTCTGTCACTGACTGTGTAAAGAGCAATGCTTTTTAGGCTACTCACACCCCCTACAAGTCAAATACCCACTTTTGGCAAGGCTGCTGATGTCATGCAACTTGAAATACACCCCTGGGATGATCGTAGCCCAGTAATCTTCATAGCACGTCCTGTAACATCATATGGCCATACTGTTATTAAGGAGTTAGTTGGGAGTTTTAACCCCCAACCTGCCAACTGTGTGTGTATGCATGCATGTCTGACTGTGTAGAGAGCAATGCTGTTAGGGTACTCACACCCCTTACATTTCACATACCGAACTATGGCAAGGCTGCTGATGTCATCCACCTAGAAATACTCCCCTGGGAATGCTGTAGCTCAGCAATCTCTGTAGCTCATGCTATAACTGCGTACTGCTGTAGTGTGATAATGTACTTAGGTAGGAGGTCAAATCCCAGATGTGGCAACTGTGCATGTGTGAGTCTGTGTATGTGTGCATGTCTGTCTGTTACTGACTGTGTAGAGATCAATCCTTTTTAGGCTACTCACACCCCTTTGGCAAGGCTGCTGATGTCAGACAACTTGAAATACACCTCTGGGATGATTGTAGCCCAGTAATCTCTGTAGCATGTCTCATAACATTGTATGGCCATAGTGTGATTAAGGAGTTAGTTGGGAGTTCTAGCCCCTGACCTGCCAACTGTGTGTGTATGCGTGCATGTCTGATTGTGTAGAGAGCAATGCTTTTATGAGTACTCACACCCCTCACATTTCACATACACACCTGTGGAAAGGCTGCTGATGTCACACACCTAGAAATACACCTCTGGGAAGAATGTAGAACAGTAATCACCATAGCATGTCCTATAACTGCATACTGCTGTATTGTGAATTAGAAGTGTGGTTGGGTTCCAGCCCCACACATGGCAGTTCCAGATGTATTGTGTGTGTCACTGTCTGTGTAGGGAGCAATGCATTTTAGGCTAGTCTCTCACAGTCATTTCAAATGCCCTACTTTGGCAATCCTGCTGATGTCAGTGTGAAATACACTTTTGGGCAAGGACTACTCCAGTAATATCCATGGTGCGTACTATAACTGAGTAGTGCTGTAATGTAATACACTAGATAGGTAGGGGTTCTACTCCTGAACTTCACAGGTGTGCATGTTTGTGTGGGTGTGTGTGTTTGTAACCCATATTCTGTGTAGAGGTGGTTTTGGCCAATGTGGAGCGGGTTTTGCATATTTCTTATATGGTGGCCATACTATATATCACAATGTTTACTGTACAGGGATGATACGTGTGATATGGCTGAGAGGCCAGGGTGCAGAGCCATACCCAGACATGTGACATCAAGGCCAGGTAATCACAGTTAGCGACCCCAGTATTACCCAGATCACACTCTCACCCCATGTGTCATACACACACATATGCCTAGATAACAGCCAATATGTGGGTAGTACACTGCATGTTGGCCACTGATAGTAACTATGGAGTCACAGCAGTGGGCCACAGAGGACATGACACCCAGTCCATCTGTCTAATATGCACATATGTGCAGCCAGGTACAATTCCACATGTCACTGTACATGCATGTGGGAGGTGTGCACATCCCAGATGCTGTCCATGTCATGGATGAAGGAACACAGACATGACAAGTGATGCACAGCATTGCCCGCACACAGTAGTCACCCAGGTGACCAGATGGGGGATACAATACCTGCCTGTGTGGGCAAATGCAGACACTACATCCCTGAGCCACAATGCAGACCATCATCATGTGGCCTGATGCCAAGATACACCCATCACCTAGCCTTGGACAGCCGTCTGGCACAGTCGAACACCACACAGCTGTGCAGACATGAACCCATGCATGTCAGTAGTGGCACCCTGTGTGTTTGTGTGTGTGTAGTGCAAGCAGCAGATGTTCCCATCCACACTCCCTGCAACCCCCATGGGCATACTGCAGCATGCTGTCTGATGTCAGACACCTTCCCATACCCTTCACACATACAGCCCCCGTATGACCTGTGTGGTGCATGGGATATCTGCACAGTGATATGATGTGGCAATCCCACAATGAATGAGTTGTACACTTGGCCCTGCTGCATGTGTCAGTGTGTGTGTGTCCTTGTGAGAGTGTGGCTGTGTTGATGCTGGCACCTGTTCATGCCTACAGGCACGTGTATGTCACCTACCGTACAGCTACTGTATCCCTGTTGCAGATGTCACTCACCATCACATATATGTTCTGAGTGCTCCACAACAGGTAACCCATGTAGTGCATCCAATAATTGCAGCAAACTGTACTAGCACTACATAGTTGGCAGGAGTTTGATACCCTGTGCTGCTTGGTTTGTGACAAAAACATGCTTCAATTTTACCCTCCCACCCCTCCCTGACATGTATTTGCCTCTGTCTGCGTCCCTCACCCCCTCAGGTGGACATGGAGACCTACACCTGCTTTGCTTACTCAGCAGCATGTGTAATGTAAGCAATGCTCATGATCAGCTGATGGCATCTGCATGAATCGCAGTCCTCCCCTAGCTGATTGCATGTGAAACAGCTGTGGTAACATTCCTATAGCCAATTGTATGGAAACACAATCCAATACCTGGGAACATCATGATGGTGTTTGCCCTTTTCACCCACTGTGAGCAGGAACTAGATCTGTCGTGTGCCAAACTACTTCTCAGAGTGATTGCGATGTACCTCTAACAACATACACTGTGGAAACACTGCAACAAACAGGAAGTGGATGTGCCTGACCTGACTACAGACTGTAAGTGCTACTATACTGCATTTGGAGTAATGTTGCTTTCACAGTGTTTGTGTGGATATGGCTGTTGTACATGTCTCAATACCTGCCATGTCAGTTCCATGTTGATGGGGAATCTCCGTCTGCAGGGTCATCTGCAGCCTGGACAGTGTTGTGTCCATGGTTGCATCTGTCACCCACCTAGTATCTAGCTGTTGACTGTTGAAGGTAGTGTGAGGATTGCAGTCAGTAGATGGAGAAAGCTGTGGTAGTCACAGACTTCATATCCTTCAAAGGACATATGTTGCAACAACCCCGTAACAACAGTAAATGCATGTGGTTATCACAGCAACATATCAGTACTGGCCCTGTGTATTTGCTCCTAGCCACACCTCTGTCATCCTTTGTACATATGTCATGCATGAAGTGGTGCATATGTGCTGTACACCATACTTTGTTGCATCATATCTGAGAACAAGCCACTGATATATCTGACTGCTACACATGTTATGTACAGTAGGGGTTAATTACATGACATTACCTGCACATTCTGTGGATGTTCGTACAGTACTGAGGTCTGTGTACCTATGGTGAATGTCAACAATGTGTGTAGTGTTGATATGTACCTTAGCGTGTGTACAGACTGTGGTAGATGACATTGTTCTAGTTCCCCTGCTATCAGATGTTACATGCTGCCCCACTGTATGGTACTGTAGTGGCGTACATGTTTGTAGGGCCATAAACACACATGCCCCATACCACAGACAGCCACCAGACCAAACTGTGTAGCAAGCCAGTATATGTAGGGTCAGTCTGTGAGTGGCAGATATGAGGATGGTGCTGTACACATAGTCCATATACTGTAATACCATTCTAGCTAACCATATGTGGCTGTGGCTGTGTTCACATTGGTTGTGGATATGCACTGTCACACAAGTGTATCTTACCCTGTGCTGTAACATGCCTGTTGAGCCTGCTTTATATACAGGTACATGTGCATTCCCCCTTGGGAGGTGTAGGCCAGTGTTGAGCGAGTCTGCCTGCAGCCTGCACAGTGCATTGTGACATGCCTAGCAGCTGAGTGTTCCTACCCAATGGGATGTCATGTGCAGATACTAGCCATATGTCCCACTGCCGGACCTCCCCTAACAGTCATGCATGTCAGACAGGGCAGTGGGATACAGTGCAGATGTATGTCAATACCTATTGTGTAGTATGTGGCCATGACACCCCTGTACCAGCGGTCATACCTTTACAGGCTAGGCAGGGGTGTGTGAATGCATGACCTATGGTGTACATCATATTCCAGTCGCTATGTGTTACACCCATCTACATGGCCATCCACATCCATATTGTCAGGCATGGTACACATGTGTAGCACTAAGGGCTTACGTGTATACCTCTGGACTGTACAGACTGTGTCAGACCCTCCACATATATTGGTCAATATCTCTGCTGCAGTCCACAGCGGCATTACGTGCTAGCAGCGGTACTGTACACTGATGTCCTTTGGATGTCATTCAATAACCAATGGCACATATGTTATGAGCAGATGTGATCTCCCACAATCCCAATGACAGTAGCAATAGTCTACTAGTATACCTGCTATAGATACCTGACATCCCCTGCAACTACAACATTGGGAACATATGGGCTGTGGTTGGCCTACACTTCATGTCCAGGACATATGGTGGGAATATATGTACATATACATATCCAGATAGCCAGATATATGATTACACATGTGTACTACACCCAATTAACACTGTCATGGCAACCACCCACTATAGATTCCCACATCATATGTGCGTGGTCCCATTACATCTCCTGTGTGATGAGCATCCGTTCTGTGTGTGGGCAGCAGTGCTACCGACAGCATGTAGCAATACCCCATACAGGAAAACTGGTACACTCAGGGCAGCCACATATTTGTAGGAGGATCAGGAAGTACAGACAGACTGCGAGCGGAGTTGTGTTATGCTTTGTACAATACTGGTGTTACAGGGTGTGGATGTACATACTAGTTTGCCATGGAATGCAGTTCATCTGCATAGTATACAACTGTGGGCCTACCCTCATGCTGGCAGAGCTGTGCCTATCATATCTTGTCTGGCCACCACACAGGTCTTGTGTCAGATAATACACTGACAGTGTGTGTGTGTGTTGCATGTTAACGGTACATGGCTACATCCATGACCGTCTCTACCAGCAATTCCCTGACTAAGGGTATGTTACAGACTATCCTGTAATACCTGCACCTTGCATAGTGTATGGCAACAGTTGTTTCCATATGTGCCTGTATTCCAACCTCTGTCCATCACCTACATACCAAGCTTTGCACATATGTCATGATGTCGGTGGTTGATCCATAGTGGGCTGGGAGTATAACACACCGTCATGTCTGCCATCAGTCCACTGCCATTGTAACCCCCACATACATGGTGGGGCTGGGATCATATATGTGTGGGCACCACCTAAACAATATATGTGTTCCCTCATGCACTGCAGAGCCCAGTGTATGTGACAGTGGTATATGGCCCTGTAGTATTGAGTCTAGGGGGAGCCCTAGAAATGACCTAGGCTGCTACAAAATGTGGGGGTATCAGAGCTGAGCTGTCTTAAGGTATCTAGATGTACAGTACCATATACTTCACCTATATACACATTACTGACATGGATCTGGGTACCGCAGGACTACTGCCCCCTGCCATACAAACTGTTCTGTGTGTTGGTGTGCTCATGATGGTGTCAGTTATGCCATGCTATGTAGCAGTTACAACCCATGTGGTCATAAGACATGTATACCACCTACTGTGTTTGTACAGTGTGTAGCTAGAGGATGCTGAACTACACACCTGGAGTACATACTGTTGATTGTTAGGTATCCTGCGGCCCAGTGTGTCTTTCCTATTGTGCAATGTGAATGGCTTGGCCTGGACAGCAACAGCTGTGAACCTTTCCAGCCTACTGTATGACTGTAACTGGTCCACTGTAGTATCTCTCTATTGATATAGTTGTCAGTGTCTGTACAGCTATATGCCATGGCATGTAGAACTGTAACAGTACGCAATGAAAGATTTCCATGTCTGCAAACCTGTGGGTGTTGTTTTACCTATGACCTCCCTGTGGGTGTATGTTACAGGCAATGATTGTCATTTGTATGGGTGGCACATACAGTGTCCAGTCATTCAGGGGTCAACTGTAGGCATAATGGCTGTTTCATATTGTGTGCACCTACCACTTATGTATCGTACTGTACATATAACTGCATGTGTATGTGCAGTCACATGTATATGTACATATATATATATATATATATATATATATATATATATATATATATATATAAAAATATGTATACCTGTATCTGCATATCTGTGTCTGTGTATCTGAAGCCTGGTAATGTTGATGGCTTCTACATAATACATTCCCCATGGGAGCCGGATTGTACTGCATGATATGTTACCAATAACAGCCTGACCATACAGGTGGGATATAGTACAGGTAAAATTGTGCGTCCATGTTGTCACTGGCCCTGGTTATGGGATCCCCAACACTTGGTAGTGTATTGCAGGGCAGATGTGTTTGGCTGGGGGGATGCCTATTTGTACAACTTGTATAGTGTGTGGTGCCTCTCAACCCCATTAATGTAACATGCAGCCTGTTACACTCCTCTTCATAACAGCTACATGTGTCTTGCAGTACCAGCACAACAGTGTTGTACCAATAGGTCGGTAGCCATGGGAATCCCATTGAGGTGTGCCACATGTGTGTGTATATGTGCATGTGTGCATATCTGTAGGGTACACCGGTCCAACTCCACACACTCCTGCTATGATATACATTGCCACACAGTAGTACTTATATTGTTGTTGTCGCCCATAGGTGTAGCAATGCAATGCAACACCCTACTATGCCTGTGGCATGTGTATCACATACATATCCCTGTGGTACCACTGTTGTGATATGCAATGAGTTGTCTTTGCGTTGTGGCCAATGTGTAGTAGTCCCCAGAGAGAGAGTGTAATAGAAAATGAGTATGACCAAGAATATCCACCCTTAAGAAGATCTGAGAGGTTACAAAATAAAAGAAATAACTATAGGAACCATGATTTTTTTACCTCAGGGTTCTACCAGGGAGAAAGGTTTCCTGCCCCAGAACAAGTGGAGGAAGAACAGCTACAAGTAACACTTAATGAAGTGGGGCAGGAAGGTGACTTTTTGAGCTTTTTTGGTGGGTTGCTGCTGTCTAACCAGGGTTTTAATATTTTTAATTATGTTGGTATTAGTATTGATAAGAACATTTTTACCTTATTAATGAACGGCATTAAATTTGTTCCCTCTAAAAGAGAGGATGTAAGTTCTGTGTTAACGGAACTAAAACTCTTTACAAGAAAAATGAGCCTGAAATATATGTTTAAGGACAACAATATGGTTAGGGGGAAGGAAGGGCTCCGAAGAAAAAGTTGTTTCAATCCGCTGCTTCATCATTTAATAGGAATCTTTGATAAAGTTTGCTCTCAGGAGATTTTTGAGTATTTTAATGAATTTAATCCTAGTAAATTTAATTTAAATAGGGAAGAGAGCTGTTTACTGAGGGAAGTAATGATCATCAGAGGTTCATGAAACCAGACAAGGGGGGGCAGGATGGCTATAACCAATAAGGAAGATTGTAATAACAAGATCTTTTCCATGTTACAGCAGGAAGAGAAAAACCAAAGTGTTTCTAAAAATGAAATAAATATTTCCCATAGGAGAATTCAGATGATGTTAGAAGATGTATTGTTGCAAGGTGTCATAAATGAAGATGTTTACAGTTTTTTCGTGATTCAAAACTCTACTATTCCGGTTGTTTTCGGGATACCAAAAGTCCACAAGGATATCAGGGATCCCCCATATAGGTTGATTATAACTTGTCAGAATACTTCTACCTATTCTTTAGGGGGTTTTGTGGACAGAATAGTAAGGGAGTCCTTGGTTCCTATTGAACATTTGTTAAGGGATTCTTGGGAATTTTTGCGCAGAATTAACCAGGATGTATATTCATTAAGTTTGAGTTTCTCTACTGTGGATGTGGTTGAGTTGTTCACCTCGATACCGCATGAAACTGGGTTAGATTTTTTCTATGAAGTATTAGTGGAAAAAACATCATTAAGTAACACTATGGTGAACTTTATTATGACACTAATGGAAACCATCTTAAAAAATAATTATTTCACTTTTGAAGGAGAATGCTACCATCAGGTTAATGGTTTAGCCATGGGTACTAGTTGTGCACCATTGTTTGCGAATCTTGTAATGTATGGGTGGGAGAGGTTATATATTTTTAACACCCCTTTTTGCATGTATTGGACTCACTATTTGTGTTACCTGGATGACATTTTTATTTTATGGAAGGTGGGAGATAAACATGAAGAATTTATTGAATATTTGAACAGCTTAAGTGAATACTTCAAATTTACTGGTACTTCTAATAATAACAGCAGTAATTATCTTGACATTTTACTTAATAAGAATTATGAAAACAGGAAATTTGAATCCCACATTTACAGAAAACCCACTTTTTCAAATGATTACTTAGAATTTAAAAGTAGTCACCCGCTATACATAAAAAGAAATATAGTAAAGGGTCAAATGGTCCGGGTAGCAAGAATGTGTTCTAACACTGACATAGTAAAGAGAGAAATAGGCACACTAGTAAAATATTTCTCTGAAAGAGGTTACCTGTTAGAATTTGTACTACCCATTTGTGAGCAAGTTATTAGCAAGTGGGGTAGTAGGTATAAACCCCTGCTGGGATCCTACTTAGTGAAGGAGAATGAAACTAACATAAGGACAGATTATACTCAATCCATGGTGGTGACTCATGGAGAAGCAAGTAGTAAGATTAGGGACATTGTCAAGAAAAAGTGGGTGTTGCTCAAAGGGAACGAGGAAATATTAGATATAGTAGGAAAAGAACCAACATTTGTTTTTAAAACTAACTACAATTTAAAATTTCTACTGGAATACCCCATTAATGTTAAGAACAATGTGAGAGGGACAACTAGATGTGGAATATGTGAATGTTGCAGGTATATTTTAGTGGGAACCTCAGTATGGTTGGAAGTAAGGGACAGGGAGATAAAACTAGCAACAGGGTCCTGTATTACGAAAGGACTGGTTTATATAGCTATTTGTCAGGAATGTCAACATTTTTACATAGGTAAAACTGAAAGAACTTTCAGAAGGAGGATCTATGAGCATTTGTACGCTGTGAGAAAAGATGATGAAAATAATGCTATACTGCTATATATAGGCACATTAAAAACAATCCCAACCATTCTTTCTTATTTGGTATTCTGGAGGTTATTGGTAATGGCCCGAGAGGGGGTAACTGGAAAAACAACTTGGAGAGGATAGAAATGAGGTGGCAATTGAGACTTAATGTCACGGTAATCCCAGGCATCAATGATAATGTGTCTATAAAACCTGAATTGAAATATAGGGCTACTATCTTGTAATTAGAGAAGAATCTTGCTTAGTAAACAACATTTCTTTCTGTTCACAGAAACATTAAAATGTATTATATTTTTTAACAAGTTCCATAGGGTTAATAGAATTTAAACCTTAATTAGTTAATTGTTAGTATAAACAGGGGAGTGGGTTTTAGTAAACACAGTTCTGAAGAAGTCCTAAAACAGGACGAAAGTGCTTGACTGTGTTGGATACACTACAGTTGTGTTTTACCTGATTCATATGTTTTTTTATGATATTTGACTGCCTTGACTGGCTTGAGTAATAAACCTGTGTTTTTACCAATATTTCGGATCATTTCATGCCTGTGGACTTTTTTTTGAGGCAACAGCACAGAGTTGGTTTGTATTTCTTTGTGGCATTTTTCCACTCTGGTCACGGGTGTTTTGGTTTCTAATGTGTGATAGTGGGTATGTCAGAGTATCAAGATGGGTTCTAGTATGTACAATATACAGTGGGGGATGTGGGTGCTGTATACATTGTCTGTACACCATGGTACACCTGGTATATGACCCACGTACCACTCTCAGGTGGCCAATGTCAACATCACCCATAGAGGTAACAGATAACAGGATACAGCCCAGTTACACATGTGCTGTGTGCAGCCTACCTGTAACACATTGGACACATGGACTAGTTAGCAACTATACAACCAGGTCTCTAAGATGTGTGTCTACCTGTTATGTGCCAGTCAGTGTGTATATGATGGTATGACACACTATGTATTCTCCATATACAAACATTACATCCCCCATTACCATACTGTACGTGTCTGTGGATGGTCTGCATGTAGCATGTGACCTGGAACACACCTCACCCTACAGATGGTGTCGTGTGTGCAATGACAGCCACAAAGTTCAGTAGCACTACATACCCGGGTTGGGGTCTAGACACAGAGATGCCAAGTAATGATGTGTGTGTATGTGGATGGGTTGACATAAGGGTGCAGATTATGCCTGTACCAGCAGGCCACTGGTCAAGTTTGCGTGGCCAATAACTGTTATACATACCTGTGGCATGTGTGCAACTGTACACCACGTAGGCCATGGCCATGGTGTCACCATACAGACATACTCCTGTGGAATATGACTGTGGACCATCCTCCTGCTGACACATGTATGCCTACAGCACAGACGGATGACAATATGGGGATATCAATTGGTGTTACCAACAGCTGAGATGCATCATAGCTGCATGGCTACATTACCTGACATGTATGCAGTACACTTTACAGTTGACTACATTCTACACTGAAGTACATTGCGACACTCTATCACAGTCACCGTGTGCATCAGAACCATGTTAGCCTGTCCCTGCATCGATGTTATGGATGACAGGGATGTGCACAGGTATCATCCATATGCACAGGGTGTGTGAACGTCATCTAAGCTGCATGACTACACTACCTGGCATATATGCAGTAAACATTCCCCCTGACTACATTCTACACTGCAGTATATTGCAGCACACTATCACAGTCAACATGTGCATCAGAACCATGTTAGCCTGTCCC
Organism: Protopterus annectens; assembly: GCF_019279795.1. Classification (NCBI taxonomy): domain Eukaryota; kingdom Metazoa; phylum Chordata; order Ceratodontiformes; family Protopteridae; genus Protopterus; species Protopterus annectens. Next base: position 546,102,137 of record NC_056728.1, on the reverse strand, counting down.
TGCATCGGTGTTATGGATGACAGGGATGTGGCACAGGTATCATCATATGCACAGGGGTGTGTTGCAGGTGTGCCAGAGGATGAGGCTGGTCCAAACATGTGTCACCATGTGTGTGGGTGAGGGGTGTGGTTACTTGATTGGGGCATGGTGATGTGGGGTGTGTCGGTATGGGGTCACCTTAGGTGTGGTTGCATAGTGTGTGGGTATGCATGCACACAGTTCCACTATGTGGCTTCCCTATATGGGTAATGTTGGACAGCTGCAGACCATACCTGGCAGGATGTGCAGTTCACTGCCTCTGGGCATGGGCACACTGACTGTGCCTGCCAGGGGTTCCATGGGCATGTGCAAATACAGACCTTGAGGTGCTACTCTCCCCTGATGATGACATATGTCTGCTGGAAACATGTCTCAACTGGGACTGGCCAGGGCCACGTGCATGAGGCCTGCTGTGGTGTGGTGTAGACAGAAGCCCCTGTGGTATGCTGGGGCTGGTACTGCCACTACGGGAGCAGTTGTGCATCCTGGCACATCCACATTGACCGCCAGCTGCTGGTGTCTCTGGCCTACGTCCACACAGCTGTAGCACCACTCCCACCACGTGTTCTAGCACAGACATACCACGGTCGAGGAGGCCAACCACCTCACCCCACCGGCTATTCATGACCTCGGTATAGTCACGGAAGGCACCAGCGAGTTTATGGAGGTTGCTGCTTACAGCTGCGAAAGCAGACCTCTGCAGCCTCAGGACATGTCTGGTGTGCATTTCCATATGTGCCTGTGCCTCCATTATGGCCTGAAACATGCTTCTGGTGGTATCTGTTGTGGCGACACTGCCAGGGGCATGATGACCTGCGGTCCTCCCACAAGCATCACGGTACATCTGCCGATGTGGTGACCTTCCGGACATCCAGCTATGCCAACTGTGACCCAACACAGTTGGCATGGACACCACACTTTCCTGGTCATTGCCACCAAGCTCCAACAGTCCCTCTGCTATGGCCACATGTGATGGGCTTTGTAGGGACACTGTAACTGTGTGCGGGCTTGGGGTGGCTAGGAGGGTGATGACACATGTTGGCACAGTGTCGGCCAATGACAACCCTACCTGTGTCTCACCTGTACCTTCATCATCATCGGTGTCTGTAGGGACACCTACCTCAGTTTGCATGCAGGAGGGACCCTGACCCACCTCGCCACCTGTGGGGAAAACAAATACACATGTTAAGACCTGTACAGCAGTGTATAACAGTACACACAATCACACGCACTCACTCTGACAGCCACCTTACTACCTCACTTTCTCTGAGTTTACAGACAGTCCCACAGTCAGTTACATATGTTCCCCATCCTGCATGGCACTTGCTAATATACATGCATCACTACAGCCCATTAACATATCATTCCTCTCCATGCTTACATGTGTGGTTACCACACCTGACCTGTTACTCCATCATCTCCCTGACTTGGGCGGTGTAGGTTGTACATGGCCTCACTGCTGTCACCCTGTATTACCCTGTGCATGGGCAGTAATGGTGTACGAGGCCCCTATATGGTTGGGGCTGCTATATTCACTACATATGTCACACACCAGAGCCTCATACTTCAGTCTTGCTCAGTCCATGCCACATCTGCTGCACAAGCGACCCATCATGCGGACAACAGTACTACCTGGATATACTCATTGATGTACTGTGGTAATTCCCCATTGCATTTGTAGTGCTGCATATGTGAGTAGCCGGTTACCTATCTGCTGCTGGCAATATGATGTTTATACCTGGTAAGTACTGCACCTCCCAATGCATGCTCCATGCCACAGACCTTGTTATGCTATCAGCTGTCCTGTGTTCGCATATCTGACAGGTTGTCATGGTGTCCCATGTCCCACTCCATGTACAGCACAATCCCAAGGGGAAGTACCACCATGTGGTCAATCCCACTATCGCCTGTGCATACATGGACACGCACACACACACACACACACACACACACACACACACACACACACACACACACACACACACACACACACACACACATCCCACACTCCTACATGGAGTTGTACAACATTTGTACACACAGTCCTCCCATTAGCCTTCTGTCAGCATGCATTACATATGGAGCTGAACAGCATGCAGTGCAACTATAGTGACATCATGCTAGCGGCAGTATACAAGTGTATGAGGCATGGGTTTTGTTGGTAGGTGATGGCCCTTCCCCGTGTTGACACTGCACCCATGTACAAAGTGTTACTGTGGACCTGTTCCACACCCTGCCGTGTACTGTGCACCATACCTCGCAGGTGTAGAAACCATTGATGCATCTGTAGTACTGTTGGTTATGTCAGCTCCAATGCTCACAGCCCATATGTGTTATAGCAACTCATACCTGGGATGATATGTGAACAACTATCAGTTGTGGATGCCTGATGTCTGCATTACAGATCACAACATCAGCAGTGCATGTATGACCAGTACATGACTATTACACTGACAACCAGCGGACCTTACCATAGGTGTGAGGGTTGCCCTACACATGTCCCAGAACTCTGCATGGCTGCAAGGTCTACTCATGTGCACATCCCTTGAAGTGCACGCACTGCTGTCACGAGTGCTGTGGGGTCATGGTTATGTCTGCAATGTTTACTTAACCTGATTGTGTGCAGCTGCAGCCATGGTGGTGTTGAGTGACACATGTCCCTACTGTAGGCCATGTGTCCTGCCACACGTCACATCTCTATGGACACATTGCACATTAACAGGATGTTAGTTATCTTGCATGTGTCTGTTGTACCCTTCCGATACCCCAGTATGGTTTCTACTGTGATGCAGTGCATTTCTCAGCAAAAAAATGTGAACATGTACAGCATGCAGTATGGGTAGGTGTGTTAGACGTGTGCATGGAAGATATCCGATAGCTATTACATGCCCAGTTTATCATCATGCATGAGCCATACTTACTGGCAACAGGCTGCTGCCGTGGTGGTATCCTGGAGGGACCTACATAGGAGTGCGAGAAAGCTGATGTCAGTGGCCACAGCTGTGGCATTCATAAAAGGTGAGTGCAGCATTACATTACATCAACAGTAGAATGACACAATATTACAGCTTATACACAACTGTTTATTACTACTACACAGTATCAGACTATGTATATGGCATCTCAGTTTTGCATGATGTACCTGTACAGATGTAGATGCATACACACAAGTGGAGTACTGATGTGCCCTAGGGCCTTACCTGCACGCTCCTTAGCTGGTGTGTCATTGGCACCCACCTCCAAGATGTGCCCTGTCAGGTGTTGATGCTGCAGGTGGACAGGTGCCACATGTCTTCTGAGAAGCTCTTCCACACGGGAGAGGGGTGGATGGGCGGGTTGCCCCCCTGTTGCAAGGTGGTCCCCCCTTATGGCAGCTGCATGCCAATGTACATGGTGAATCAGGTCAGTGCAATGATGCCAGACCTGCTCATAGCTGCGGTTATGCAGTCCAACATCATTGACCCTGTGGACTAGCTCGTTCCACAGGGTGGTCCTCTCCTCCTGGTCATGAGCTGTCTGGCCAAACAGCAGTACGTAGTGCTGTACCAGGTGGTCGATAATGATTGCTGTTTCAGCAGTGCTGTACATGGTAAGATGACTATGCAACATGTTTCCTGGAAGACATAAGGATGGAAACAGGTCTGAGCCACCCATACAGCAGGGTTACCATAGTTCTTAATACACATATTTGTCTCCCCCACCACATCAGCTATAAGAAACCGTTCACAGACTGCAATTGTTATGTCAGCTGCTTACCTACCATTGGGACATATGTTGTATTGTACCAAGCTTTGTGCTATGTGTATGTGCCATGCTTTGTGCTATGTGTTTGTAGACATGCTCCCTGTGGGGAGACTATTTCACCTGCATGTCATTGTAAGTGCCACTATATATATGTGTAGAAATATACATTTATGTACATATATGTGTAGATATATGTTGTGCGTTGTTGTTATACCTATGTCTATATGAGTGTTTGTATCTGTACACATACACATCACATTCCGTATCACACAGATATGTGGAGTGCATACAGACATCTGGTCTGCATTCTGTAACTGTCTTTCATTCACAGCTGCACTGTTCTGCCTTGCTGCAACACAGACAGGTGCCATATGTGAACACAGACTAACATTAGGGTGGCAAATATGGTGTGAGATTGTTGGTATGCCTATTACACACCTATGGCATTTGTGCATGCTACATTACACATTAACATGACTGTCCTGCAAGCGGTGTGCTCTGACACCCATGTGTCTATCATGACGGTGGTACATGCCCCAACAGCTATTGTCCACACTAACATAACCTACACAGATATTATGGCTGACATCTTTGTCATTCATTGCTGATCTACACAGTTGGCAGGTATGTCCCTCTGCTTACAGGGACAGACAGTATTGTCCAGAGCAGTTGTTCAGCAGGACATCATTACAGGGACAACTACAGATTGCACATATCAAACATTCTACATCATATATCCTATTAATCTATACCACATACTACATTAAATTACATACAGTTATGTTTTACATACCTTTTATTCTTTGGACAGGTGTGATGCCTTCCTGGTTGTGGCTTGTAGTTATTGGTTTCCCACTGTGTGAGCTTTGTTTTGTAATTTTTTTTTCTCTCTCTCTCTGTGTCTCTCTCCCTCTCCAGTAGAGCGAATGAGTTGAATGACTCCAAAAAAGAAACAAACTAATAGAGTAACAAAAAAGCAAGCAAGCTTTAAGTACACTACACCACACCATTTATTGTGAGCACTTTCATCAGAGACAATGCTCAAACTTCATGATGAAGTTGGAGCATTGTCTGTGATGAAAGTGCTCACAATAAATGGTGTGGTGTAGTGTACTTACAGCCTGCTTGCTTTTTTGTTAATTTATTAGAGCAAATGCGTTGGTTTGAATGGATTTCAGCATGGCTTTTGTAGGTGATGCAGATGATTATGTGATGGGCTCTGCACCAATCAGTCTGCAACAGTTGCTGACTGCATGCAGCTTGTGTAGTGATTCAGTTAACCATTGTCATGGCAACCCAGTACTATAAATTGCTTACTCATGTGGGCGTTGTCCCTTCACCTTTCCAGTATGGAGGACATCCTTCCTGTATGTGGGCAGCAGTGTTACAGATGGTAGCAGGTTGCAGTACCTATTACTGCGGGGCTTGCAGACACAGGACAACTACACAATCTTAAGAAGTTCCAGACCTACAGACAGAGTGAGTAGTGTTGTTATGTGCATTGTATATTGCTGGTCTTGCAGTGTTTGCATGTACATAGTAGTTTAGGATGTAATGCAGTCTGTCTGCATAGCTCTCAACGTCAAAAGTCCAAATACGAACAGACTATTTAAAACACAAATCGGCAACTGGAGTACAGAACGGAACTCGGGGCAAAAGAAGATTCGTTTTATATTCATAAAGCACAACAATTTATTTCAATAGTATTTTCGTTCGGCAATGATGGCTAAACTTCCTCAGACAACAACTACAAAAACCACCGCAGCTTAAATAGAAAGAATTAATCATGTGCTAATAAAAACTAATTAATCTAATTATTATTCGATATACATTTAACACTAAAAATGTATTAAGTATGTTAAATATCAACTACCACTAATAATTATAAAACATGAAACCTATAAAACTATTATTAAAAACCTATGTTTAATAAATAGGGAAGAATTATTAAAATAATATAATACTAAATACAGATACAAATACACCTTCTAGCGCATCAAACTTCTCAGTTTTAAAATACATGTTAAAAAGACCTTTTCAATCAAACCTGGGGCTTTATATCACTGTAATTTTAATTGCCATATTAATTCTTGTTGCTCTAATAATAACTGGTATGGGCCTCCTTTTATATTAGGAACAATCTGATCTAATATCCTGAAAGAAAAGGAATGTGTAGCATGTTCATTACAATGCATAGCTAAGGCATTGTCTAACTTCTTTTTCTTAATATTATACACATATTCGTAAATCCTATCTTTAAATTTCCTGTCAGTCTTGCCCACATAAAATGCAGGACAAGACTGACAGGTAGCCAAATATATAACTGACTTAGATTGGCAGTTATATCTTCCTCTCAATTTATAAGTCTTACCATTAATCAAAATATTAATACCTGTGGCAATATACCTACAATAATTACAAGCCTCACATTTAAAGATAGGATAGAGATAGGAAGTTTAGCCATCTTTGCTGAACAAAAAGCCTATTGAAATAAATTGTTGTGCTTTACGAATATAAAACAAATCTTCTTTTGCTCCGAGTTCCGTTTTGTACTTCATTTGCCGATTTGTGTTTTGCATAGCTCTCAACAGTGGGCCTATCCACATGATGGCCAGTGGATTGTCTGTTTGCTTTTGCCTGTGCACCACACAGGTCTTGTCCTAGATATATCCCTGGCAATCTGTCCTTTGAGTGCTATCAGTACATGGCTACTTCCAGTTGTGTTCCTGATGTGTTATTCCTGCATAAGGGTATGTTGCAATGAATCCTGTAACATCAGCAATTTGAAGGGTGTGTAACAGCAATATTATGAGTATGGCTCTGTGTTCCTGCCTCTGTCCTCCACATATATGGCTGGCTTTGTCCTGCTGTGATACGGTTAGGGGTTGTTAGGTACTGGCCTATCATAATTTACTGCTAGCATTCCTACTATCATCCCAGTCATATTGTGGACTCCCACAACATTTGTTGGTCAGGGTCCATACATGTGACAGATACATAGACATTATCACAGGTAATAAATGTCCCCCTAGGCCTTGACTACATGGTGTAACTGGTGGCTGCTGAACTACATCTGTTATTGTTTATTGTTACCTATCTTCACAGCAAATCCTTGTTTATAGTTGTATGAATTGACGGGCTTGGCCTGGACAGCATAGTATGTTATATATCCGCACTGTCTGCATCTACTTTTCTGTGTAGGCCTTGCATTCCTCACTGCTTAAATAAGTCCTGTTCAAGTGTAAATGTCATTTAGTAGGTTATACAGCAAAACAATGTTGTTATACTGATTTCACATGGAAAATAGAATGCGCCGCAGTGGGACTATAACCGAGAATGCATATGCATTAGGTGGATGTTCTGCCCACTACACTATTGCAGTTCTGCTTAATTTGCATATTTCTACCTTAATGTATTACCCATGCTCCCTTTCCCTGGCCCCTGAGCTCCATGTACACAGCATCCATCCATTCTCCAGTTGCTAGCCCTGCCATACCTCACCTCCACACATTTCCCTCTCTGCACGTCTCGGTACTCCTCCATTTTACTGTCTCGATGCAACCTTCTGCAGGCTCTTCATCCATTTAGTCCATGTACATTCAAGCCTTCCCTTTATCCACCTCCAATACTGGTGGAGACATCATTGTGACCCACAAAGTCTGGTGCATCCCACCAGGGACGGACCTGTTGTTGTGTCACGAGTAGACTTTGCTGGTCTACACTGTTTCTACCACTGGTAGCATCCTGCCAGGGTTTTGAGAAGCAGTGGTTTGCTCACACACCAGACCAGCCTCATCTCCCACTTTCTCAGATGAAACACACCCCCACGGCGTGCCCCATTTTCCATTCCTCTCTTCAGTATTATACAAGACTACTGTTCTCACAGTATGCGAGGACAGGCACTGTTCATTGATACTCATAGACTGCTAAGAATACTGTGACTGAGCACTGTGCACATGTTTGCTGGTATTAATGTACATACTTACATACATTTCCTATACTGTTGACTGACTGTGCTGGATGATATGTTTGTGATAACAGCAGCTGATTGTATATCTGCCATGCCTTCGTGGTAACTCACTTGGACTATAGTGTGCAGGGGGAGGGACCTGGGAGTGCTGATTATGTTGTTACTGGCCACAACGAGGGCTACTTAATGTACATGTCGGTATTATACATGCTTAAGTCAGGTGTACATGTCAGGTATGACTGTTCACGAAGGTCAGTGTAAGGTTAAGTGGGATTCCAGTTTAGCATTTCTGGATAGGTTACACTCAGGTATTCAGATTAGGTTTAGTTATGCCATACCTGTGTTGTAGAGTAGATGTGAATAGTGAAGGTGTCGGTGGGTAGGTAGAGGGGAGGCATTTTAACTGTATATTAGGCCGTTTGACTGATTGGTGGGGGAGTGGTAGTGCAGGTTTGCAGGGTGTTGGGATATGTATGCGAGGCAGGACAGGAGGTGTCAGTGTCACTAGTTGGTGTAGGGGTATGGAGTGTTAGGGGGGTGGACTTCACCAGGTGGCGAGCAGGTGGTGATCCAAGTGTGCTTGAGTTTTCCCTTCATGTGTTATTTACATGTGTAGTCTTGGACAGCTGCAGTAATACACCTGGGTTAGGGGTTCCAGATTCTGCCAATATAGTTGTGTGGAGGGTGTCACCTACTTGTAACTGTGAACATTACTAAGAATAAAACAGGGGTCGATAGGTAAGTGGTGTTATTGGGCCACACAGAGGGGCTGATAGTAGGGGACATGTCCAGGGATGTGGAGGACGGCTGATGGGAAGGTCCACAGCTGGCCATTTCTTCTGCAGCGACAGCTGTGTATATTCCCTGCATTTGGGGGTAGGTCTGGACACTCACACCCCTGGGTGGGGGTGAGGACAGCAATAATACCTTGTGATGCCAATCAGTTTGGCTTACATCTCTACAGTGGGGTGTTTCGACCATGTGTTCTTTGATGTCATTTAGTAGGTTTACAACAACACATCTGGTTATTCCTCCCTTTGCCCTGTAAACTAGACATTGCTGCTGTGGAACTCATACTGGGTGTGGCTGCTCATCAGGTGTCGGGTCTGCCCAATGCACACTATTGCTTACATCCCTAGGGCGGCCCACATAGAACTGCTCCAGCCAACACCTGCATGCCTAGGCCCATAATTACATACCCATAGTTCCCTACCCACACCTCCTCTACGGCACTCTTCCTTACTCCGGGTGCAGATCAGGTCTGGCCACACCAGTACACACTGCCCACTCCCCACTTCTTGGGACCCATCACATATGTTGTCTCGCTCCATGGATCATCAGGCTTCCCCAACCTTGTAGTCTGAGAACATGTGTGCCCTGTCATTGGACATCTGTGTAATGCCTGGAAGTCCAAATATGCATAGAAGTTTTGGGATGTCCCACAAGGGACATTCTTGTCTTTGTTTCAAGATTAGATTTGGCGGGACTCTCCCACTGGTAGTATCCTGCCTGTAGTCTGGGAAGCAGTGGTTTGTTTACTTCTATTGTGTGTTTGTATGTTTCACCTGTCTAGCTGGGGAGGGTTGATGCTACGTGTTACACGTTTGTTGATTGGGCCCCTCACCCCCATTGGCACAGCCTGTGAACATATGTAATTCTTAACTGCTGTATCATATCCTAGCTATATTTATATATATATATATATATATATATATATATATATATATATATATATATCTTCTTCTTCTTTTCCCAGTTAGGGGTTGCCACAGTGGATCACCTGTCTGCTCATGATTGGCAGTGGAGTTTTTACGGTGTCGAGTTGCCAGCCCAGCACCCAACCTTCCACTGAAGGCACACACTCACACCTAGGGCCAATTTAAAGTGTCCAATTCACCTACAGCATGTCTTTGGGATGTGTGAGGAAAACGGATCACCCGGAGGAAACCCATGCGACCACAGAGAGGACATGCAGACTCCGCACAGAAGGTACCCCAGCCGAGGATCGAACCGGAGAACCTCTTGCTGTGACGCAACAATGCTAACCACTGCACCACCATGGCCACCCTATCTAACGACATATGGATGCATGGGTGTCTGAATATGTATATATCTATATGTGGGTATTTATATATATATGTCTATCTATGTATGTATACATTTGTACTACAGAGAGGGAGAGGTATAGCTCCATGTAGTTATGGGTATATATACACACACATACCTCTACATATTTAGCTACATATCCTGTAATGTTGCCTGTTATTGCTGAGTACTGTGTTTCGTGTGCATACCGGCCATCCTTTTGAGCCATGTATGCTTTGTGACACCTACAACTAAATCCGTTAGTGTACACAGAGTCGCACATGAAATCTGTTGTTAGTACCAGGTAATCATTCATCCCATGCGGGATAGCCCGAACATTGGGTATACAACTTTCCTCTACACCCAGAGTTACATAGGTACCCATGGCTATGTGCATGGACTACGGCATGTGCCAGACTGAGGATACTTAGGATGAGACAACATAAGGGATGTGTTCCGAGGAGGGGTGTGGAGGGGCAGGGCTTTGTGTGGTGGTGTGGTAGCTACAGGCCGGTAACCAGGGTAGGGATGGTGGCTGCATGTATGCAGCGGGTGGGGGAAAGTGGAACTGTGGGTTATGTATGTATGGGTCGGGGATGGCCTTTGCTGGATGGGCCTGCACTGCTCGGCCCGCCTAGTGGGTGGGGGAGAGGGGGATGTGATGTCAACATGTGAAACATTACAGAGGGCTAATTTAAATCCCTATTTCAATGACACATGTACAATACAATGAGCTTGATAGTGTAGTGCAGGGTGGACATGTTTGGCTGGGTGTGGGGTATTCCAATTTGTACGTGACATATATTGTTTGGGGCCTCTCAAGCCCATTCATGGTGCATGTGGACATATATGTGTCTGTTACTCTGCCATTGCTATCTACAGATGTCTGGCCATATATACCTCTGTGGGTATATATATTTGCTGACATATTTCTAACTATGTCCCTATATATCTACGGAGACATGTATCTGCATACATAGAAGTAACTTGCTGTGCATATGTGGACATATAAATGTTGACATATATATATATATAAATATGTGTAGCTGTTGGCATTTGCATGTATATCTGTGCATATATTTGTATATATATGTATATATCTCTGGATATTTCTTATATAGATATATATATATATATGTATATATATATATATATATATATATATATATATATATATATATATATATATATATATATATATATATATATATATATATATGGGTCATATGGTGGTCTCTCATCATATTGGAGCATTTCATATGATGATTCACATTTCATATGTTCACAGTGGTCAAAAACTCACCAACCAGTACCAAAGCAACCAGTACTTGCCCCCTCCCCAAAGTTTTGCGACCCTGGAGTTGATGTGTATATATATATATATATATATATATATATATATATATATATATATATATATATATATATATATATATATATATATATATATATATATATATATATATATATATATGTATAGATATATATGTATATATATATATATATATATATATATATATATATATATATATATATGAGAGAGAGAGGGGGTGTGGGGGGTGTGGTGGGCGAAGCCCCCCACTAATATTCATTTAAAAGTCCTTTAAAACCTGAAAGTACAACAAAACCTCAACATTTTTAACAGATATAGGTGGGAGGCTTCACCCCCACACCCCCCATTGTGCGGGGCTGTGCCCCCACCCCCCCCCTAATTATATATATCAACTCCAAGGTCGCACAACTTTGGGGAGGGGGGCAAAACCCTGTTAAGTGCCTGAGTACTGGTTGTCGACCAAATGAGCCGTCGACAAAATAAGTTTCGACCATATGAACTGTCGACCATATGAGTTTAGACCATATGAAGCAGACCCATATATATATATATATATATATATATATATATATATATATATATATATATCTATATATCTATCTATATATATATATATATATATATATATATATATATATATATATATATATATATGTATATATATGTGACTACAACTATAGATATGGTGTATCCATTTAGATAGCAATATATTTGCACACACATGTCCATCTAGCTGTAGGTATACATTCTCTGTGCTGTTGCATGACTGGACTGGATGATATGTTTCTGACAACATCTACTTTATTTGTATCAGTCATGGCTTAGAGGTAAATCCCTTTGTCTATGGTGTGCAGGGTCCTTGGTTTGACCCCTGCTGGAGCTGTTTATTTTGTTGCTGGCCAGAACATGGGCCATTGGGTACAAAGTGATTATGGCACATTAAAGCAATTGTACTCTGGTGTGCATGGGTTTGCACGGAGCTGAGCATTGCTAACCTCTGGTTACAGGTTCTAACATTCATTTAGCTTCTACTTTGCTTATTCTGTGTAGGTAATGCTCTCCCCCACGCAAACGCACTTAAACACACTTAGTAGTGCTTATATATGCTTACTACTGCTTATTTGTGCTTAAACCTGCCTACTAGTGCCTTATTCTGTCTGACACTGGTACGTCACATGTGCATATCTTGCAGTACTCCAGTTCATATATTTCTGCTATTTTGTGGGTCTTGCAACACAAATATTGTTCATAATGTGCTTTGCCCGGTAAAATAGACTGTGCTACAGTGGGACCTGAACCAGGAATACCTTCTTATTGGTCTGATGCTCTGCCCACTACACTTTTGCAGTTCTGCTTAATTTGCATATTTCTACCTTAATGTCATACCCATGCTACCTTTCCCTGGCCCCCGAGATCCACGTACACAGCATCCATCCATTCCTGAGTTGCTAGCCAAGCCATACCACACCTCCACACATTTCCCTCTCTGCACGTGTCGGTACTCCTCCATTATACTGTCTCGTCCCAGGTTTCAGCAGGCTCTTCATCCGTTTAGTCCACATACGTTAGAGCCTTCCTTTGATCCTCCTATGATACTGGTGCAAACACCTATGTGACCCACAAGGTTTGGTTCGTCCCACCAGGGATGGACCTGTTGTTGTGTCATGGGCAGACTTTGCTGGTTTACACTGTTTCTCCCACTGGTAGCATCCTGCCAGGGGTTCAGGAAGCAGCGGTTTGCTCACACACCCGGCCAGCCTCATCTCCCAGTTCTGTGGCCCCATTTGTGACATTCTGTGCATGAAGTACACCCACATTCTCCCACGGTGTAGACTGCTCAGAATACTGTGATTGAGCGATGTGCACATGTTTGCTGGTATTAATCTACATACCTACATATATTTCCCATACTGTTGAATAAATGTGCTGGATGATATGTTTGTGAGTATTTAACCTTCGTCTACACCCAGGGTTACATAGGTACCCATGGCTATGTGCATGGCCTATGGCATGTGCCACACCTAGGATACTTGGGTTGGGACATCATACGGGATGAGTCCCGAGGGGGGCGGAATGTGTGTCAGTGTGGTAGCTACGGGCCGGTAACCAGGGTAGGGATGGTGGCTGCGTGTGTGCTGTGGGTGGGGGGAAGCTGAACTGTGTGTTATGCATGTATGGGTTGGGGATGGTCTGGGTTGGATGGGCTAGTACTGCTTGGCCCGCCTAGTGGGTGGGGGAAAGGGGTATGTGATGTCGACATGTGAAACATAACACAGGGCTAATTTAATTCCCTAGTTCAATGACAGATGTACAATACTATGAGCTTGCTAGTGTATTGCAGGGTGGATGTGTTTGGCTGGGTGGGGGGTGTACAAATTCGTACGTGACGCATATTGTTTGGGGCCTCTCAGGCCCATTGACAGTGCATGTGGACATATATGTTTCTGTTCATCTACCATTGGTATCTACAGATGTCTGTCCATATATACCTCTGTGGGTATATATATTTGCTTACATATTGCTAACTATGTCCGTATATACCTATGGAGACATATATCTGCGTACATATATGTCACTTGATGTGTATATGTGGACATATAGATGGTAACATATATATGTGTAGTTGTCAGCATTTGCATGTATATCTGTTCATATATTTGTATATATATATATATATATATATATATATATATATATATATATATATATATATATATATATATATATGTGTGTGTGTGTATATATCTCTGGATATTTATATATATATATGTATATATATGTGACTACATCTATAGATATGTTGTATCCATTTAGATAGTAATATATGTGCACGCACATGAACATCTAGCTGTAGGTATACATTCTCTGTACTGTTGCATGACTGGACTGGGGTTATGTTTCTGACAACATGCAATTTCTGCATATCTGGCATGGCTCAGTGGTAAATTGTTTCATGTATAGTGTGGATGGTCCTGGGTTTCAGCCTTGCAGAAGCTGTTTGTTTTGTTACTGGGCGGAACACCAGCCGTCGGATATGGTGTGCTTAAGGCACTTTCAAGCGGTTGTAAGTGGGTTTTCACAGAGGTAAGCACTGCTGACTTCCAGTCACAGTGTCTTACACCCAGTTAGCTTCTCCTTTGCTTAATCTGTGTCAGCAGTGCTTACCCCCACACAAACGCACTTGCACATGCTTACTAGTGCTTGCTTATGCTTACTACTGCTTATCTGTGCTTACGCCTGCTTACTGCTGCCTTATTCATTATGATACTGACTCGTCACATGTGCATTTCCTGCAGTACTCCTGTTCATAAAAATTATGTTATTTAGTGGGTTTTGCATTATAAATATTGCTTATACTATGCTTTGCCATGTAAAATAGACCGTGCTGTGCTGGGACTTGAACTGGGAATGCCTGCTCATTAGGCGAATGCTCTGCCCACTACACTATTGCTGACATGCTTCATTAGCATATATTGTCCTTGTTATCCTCTTCAGCCTTTTGGGCTGCTTTCACCATGGCTGAGCAATGGGTACACCCACCCGCCTATGGTTAGCTGTACTCAGAGCTTTAGACAACAACATGGGGGTTTCTTCTTTTCATCTTTATGTCTTGTTGCTGTTGTATGCATGGGGGACTGTTGGTGGGGCTATGTGGACACCTATGAGCAGCCTTGCTCATTTATTTCCACTTTCTGCTGTTATACTTTGCAGGGGCATGTTTATTCTGAGTGCTCTGCTCTCAGACATGCCCCCTGTCCTCGTACACGCTCCTTGTGTATATATATTTGCTTACATATTTCTAACTATGTTCATATATACCTACGGAGACATATAGTCATGCACGGGAGATTAGTAAATCCGGGGGACTGTCTCCAATTAACCAATACAGACATTTGCCCAAGGAAAAGCATTCAGGGTGATATCTTAATACTTGCTGAGAAAGAGGCCACCCTCAGTCCTACACTTATATGCAGAAGTAATATTTCATGTTTTCAGTCCCAAATGGACCTTAATAAATGATATATTAAGGGTTAACACTAAACTCTGTAGCTTCAATCTGCACAGTCTGCCACCATCTTCCATATCATTACTTATGTAAATAATAAAAAATATTCAAACAATTAAGTAATATTCATTTAAAAACTAAAAGTAATAAAATAATTATACTGGGTGACTGAAATTAGACTGGTACAATCAGTTAGGAGACCAACTTAACTGGGAAATAACATTAAGCAACCTAATTCAACTTGTCACTGCAGGTACAAGACCCAGTTTGTCAGCCAGTAAAAGATAATTCCTAACAAATTATATGACATAATGGGTCTTCTAGCAATATTAAAAAATCACTGATCCATTATTTCAAACTGGTCATTCAAAACTAAAGAGATATCTCCCTGGTACATAATGACATTTAACATATCTGAGGCAAGTGAGTTCATATGGGTAAATGATCTAGACCTCTCAGAGTGGGATCCAATTTATAAATGTTCAGAAACTTCCACATCTCTCTCTGCCTTTTATAATGTATTAATGCCAATTCAGGATGACATTCTCATGATTCACAGAGGCAGAATCTCTGGTATAAATTGTCTTTGCTATTCAGTGAATTAGAAGATAAGTCAAGGATAGACAGCTGGGTGATATGGAAAGATAAAGCCCTGGGCATGACCCAGGTGACCCAAGTTTGATTAGTGTCTTGGGTGCCTGACAGAGCTGACATGGAGGATGGGGTATTCCTTTTGTGGTAGGGAGAGTGTGTGCTGACATTTCTCTACTGGGAGAGGAAGACATCAGGCTGCTATGTGATATACCTGCCCCTTGGGCCCATGGGTGATGATACACACAAAGGTGGTTCTTCATTGGGAAGCCAGCACTATGTGATATCTATAAGGCATGCTGGAGGGGGGGTGTTTAGGCCTAGAAAAAAACACACCAGCCCCTTATAAATTACAACAGTACTCCAATTCCTCAATTCGCACCTCCAAGCCATATAACGAACAAGTCTTTAGGGTGCGCCAAGAAGGAAGGTTTGCAGTCATGGGGTGGTGGACGAAAATTAACAAAAAAATAAATAAAAAGAGAACTCATAGATATACAGTAATTCTGCGAGCACTGTAAAAAGGACAATTAAAAAAAACAAACTAGAACACTTCTAAATACTGAAAAAACATGTCAAGTTAATTACCAACAACACAAAATACACAAATCTCAGTTCTTTGTAAATTAATATATATATATATATATATATATATATATATATATATATATATATATATATATATATATATATATATAGATAGATAGGGAACCTTGAAAAATCTGGGAAGCTATTAGGAGGATGAGTACCCATCAGATTTGTTTCCATAGATGACAAGTTCTAAAACTCAACGACAGTTATTTTTTCTGCAACTGTACACAATTGTATTTTCTGAAGAAGTAATGCTCTAGATCAGTGATTTTATTAAACATAGAACCTGTGTAGTCTGAATCATAGCTATGCTCTCTGTCTTAATTAAAGGCTTACATTAAATAATTAAATAAGACTTAGTGCTGGAGCCTTTGATTTTCTAACTATTTATTAGCTGCTTACCCTACAATCCCCCAAATATCAATCACGTTATATACTGATGACATTGTTAATAAGAGGCCATAAATATAACAAAGAATTAACTATTCAGCTTAATACTAAGAAATCCTCAGCAATGTTATTCAGAACAAAGAAAAGACTTGATTAAAACAATACACTATACATTCAGGGTCCTGAAGGTGCTGCCAGTCGCACAAATGAGCTAATAAGATATCTAGCAGGGGGGTTTATGCTGAAAAATATGCTAACATTTAGAACATATGTTGAATAGCAAATGGATAAAGCCTTAAAGCAGCCGAGGATATCCAACAGAATATTCCACTTACTCACTCCCAAGACTCATTCTTGCATAACATAAATGCACCAATTCCATGTTTTAAATATATATATAGACTCTTACTTGTGTTTTCTACCAATAAAATGTCACACTACAAACAACCAAAATAAAGTACTTTCATTTATACATTCATCATATAACAGGGAATACTATTGCAAAATGATACTTAGAGGTAAAAGGTTACCAGTTAAGGCTAAGTGCCCATCATTTATTGGACTCAAGCCACCTACAGATATCTAAATGACAATTACTGCCCTCCATTAAAAATGTGCTATTAATTAATATTTCCCATTACAGTTCAAGAAGTCAGGAAAGCCTACTGCTAAACAGATCCTCTTCACAATGGAAACAAAAGAAAAAGCATTCAGCAAAATAGCCCTGATGGCTTGGAACTAACTACTTGCCAAATTGTGTAAAACAACAAAGCAATATTTCCGGCAGTGGGTGGGGTCATTTGGGTGACAACATCATTGCATTTATTACTGCTTGGTGTAACTCATTCTAAGCCTTTTAGTTTAAGCACTTGGGCTTCAGACCAGTTGTTTTACATTAAGAAGGTTTGTGGTCTGCACTGTAGTGGCAGAACAGGTAGCTTACATCCTTCTAAGTTGGGAACTGTTGATTGAGGGCTCAGTGTCTGTTATTCTAAAAGTGTATTAGTTCTGGTTTAAGCACTTGGGCTTCAGGCCAGTTATTTTACATTAAGAGGGTTCATGGTCTGCACTCTTGTGGGAGGAGAGGCTGGACTCTGCCCTTCTGAGCTGGGAATTTCTGGTTAAAGGCTTATAGTGTCTGCATATTTGAACTGCTTCTTACTGAAATTGGTACACCTTGTTTGCTGTAGCATAGACTAGATCCAGGCCTGCTGAATCTAGCTTTGTTTGTATAACTTGAGCACTAATCCAGGCATTCTTTAAAGTATTCAATTGTATTTATTACTGCTTGGTAGTAACTTGATTAAAGTGTAGCTATCATTCTAAGTCTTTTGGATTAAGCACTTGGGCTTCAGACCAGTTGTTTTACATTAGGAAGGTTTGTGGCCTGCACTGTTGTGGCAAGACAGGTAGCTTACATCCTTCTAAGTTGGGAACTGCTGATTGAGGGCTCAGTGCCTGTTATTCTAAAAGTGTATTAGTTCTGGTTTAAGCACTTGGGCTTCAGGCCAGTTATTTTACATTACGAAGGTTCGTGGTCTGCACTCTTGTGGGAGGAGAGGCTGGCCTCTGCCCTTCTAAGCTGGGAATTTCTGGCTAAAGGCTTATAGTGCCTGCATATTTGAACTGTTTCTTACTGAAATTGGTATGCCTTGTTTGCTGTAGCATAGACTAGATCCAGGCCTGCTGAATCTAGTTTTGTTTGTATGCTTGTTGTGTGTTTACTTGTTATTTCCCTGAAACGCTAATTCCACCTAAAATGCTGCTTTTCAGTGCTTCTGTGGATCCCTAGTGATATCTGGATTGCTTACTGTACTTATTTCCTTGTTTCACTTGAAAAAAGTTACTGTTTGTTGTTTTTGCATTTAAGTTACCTGTAACACAGTCGCAGGCTACACACTCAAGTGCGCTAGCCTCCTCTGTGTATTTAAAGTAATTTAAGCTCTGCATTTCTGTTTCTAAAAAATAAATAAATAAATGAAAAAACACAAAAAAATTCCTTGTTTCCTGCCTTTCTGAACTAGTCTAGTCCAGTTTTCAGGCTTTGCTGAATCCAGGACTGTGGTAAAGGTTCCTGTGTTGCCCATATCATACTTGGATAGTTAGGTGGCTTCCTTGTTCACTGTGAGAGAGGGAACTCTGAGCAGCCTATCTGTCCCTGTAGGAGTGGTCACAGCCCAGCAACTTGTAGCTCATTGGCCATTTTGGGCTAATTTCTATCCTTTTTGATCTCCCTGGTATAAAAACTGCTTAGTGCAGTTTTGCGCTTATATACAGCTCAGCAAGCTCCTCGTGGTAACCTGCAGAGTCCTACAAGCAACTGAGAGACAAAAGAGAGACTTTAGACTTGATTAAGTATTGGTTTTGCTTGTTGTTTCCCTGAAACGCTAATTCCGCCTTAAACACGGCTTTTCAGCGCTTCTGTGGATCCCTAGTGATATCTGCATTGCTTACTGTACTTATTTCTTTGTTGCACTTGAAAAAAGTTGTTGTTTGTTGTTTTTGCATTTAAGTTACCTGTAACACAGTCGCAGGCTACACACTCAAGTGCGCTAGCCTCCTCTGTGTATTTAAAGTAATTTAAGCTCTGCATTTCTGTTGTTTCTGAAAAAAAAAAAACACACAAAAAAATTCCTTGTCTTCACGCCCTTCTGAACTAGTCTAGTCCAGTTTTCAGGCTTTGCTGAATCCAGGACTGTGGTAAAGGTTACTGTGTTGCCCATATCATACTTGGATAATTAGGTGGCTTCCTTGTTCACTGTGAGAGAGGGAACTCTGAGCAGCCTATCTGTCCCTGTAGGAGTGGTCCCAGCCCAACAACTTGTAGCTCATTGGCCATTTTGGGCTATTTCCTATCCTTTTTGATCTCCCTGGTATAAAAACCGCTTAGCGCGGTTTTGTGCGGGTTTGCTCCCCACGCAGAGCTGTTTAGCTGTGGTTAAACTATTCCAGGCTCCACAAAGTCTGCACTTCAGTTTTTCCCTTGAAACTTGAAACACTTCAACCCAGCACTAGAAATAAGGCAATTTAAGACCGGCACTTACTAAAACTCACTAAAACTAGCACTGGCTTACAGCTTGCACTTCAGCCTTATCCTCAGGAAGTATAAGGCTCTTTACTCATCCAATCAGCAATACAGTCCCAACCATCTATTCAGGCATGTTTAAGGGACAGCTTCAGGTGTGCTCTCCGGTCCAGCTGGTGAATCTGGGCATCCTGAGGCAATGTTGCAATTGCCTCATGTACACAGGCAACCCCCTCCTCCTCCCAACCAACACAAACATATGTGAGAGATGCAGCTACACAGCCAAACTGGAGGCTAAGCTCTCTCAACCCACGACTGGATCAACCAGTCACAAGGAGAAGGACAACACTAGCACCACATTACCAGACTCACATAGACCAGCCATAGCTGCACCTGAAAACAACTCTCAGAAACACACAAAAACATACTCGGAGGCTCTAAATAAGAACCTGCCTAAACAACAGAGACCTCCTAAGCATACACCCAAGCAACCCCCACCCCACAACAGAAACCAGTTAACACATATGTCACAACGTCAGTGTGCAAAAACAGCCCCTAAGGCTAAATAACACACCTAACTCACTAGTAATCAGTGATTCTATCATCAGGCACACAGACGTCCCACTCACTAGACTGAACAAGGAGAAGGTTACCATAAGCTGCCTGTCGGGTGCCAGAATCCTCCACATAACACATGCACTCAGGTCACTCCACAACAAATACAAATATGACTCTGTCATTGTACATGTTGGCGTAAATGGCCTGAGACGTACCTCCCTGGACTACATAAGAAGAGACATGGAGGAGCTCTTTGACCATGTAGCCCAGGCTGGTATGACTCTGACTCTCAGTAGCATCCTGCCCTCACCCAAAATGATGCCAGCAGATGAAGAAAAAATGATCAGTTTCAACAACTGGTTAAACTATTGGTGTCATTCAAAGGGAATCCAGTACTTGGTCAGCCTGGGACGACCATGCTTGACAAGCCACGTTGCTTCACCAGAGATGGCTTGCACCTGTCGCCCCTGAGCTTTCAAATACTGGCCAAGACTCTTGCCACCCCAATACTGCCTTTTTTAGGCAAGGCTCAAAAGACAAACCCACCTCCATAAACAACAATAATAAACAAAAACTGAGGGTAATGCTGCTCAACGCCAGAAGTCTAAACCTCAAAATGCATGCACTCAAGGCGCTCCTTAGTATGGAAGAAATCGGCATATGTGCAGTGACAGAAACCTGGTTCAAGGCTCCAGAGAGCACTCCAGCACTACCAGGCTATAACTCCTACCATACCTTTAGGTCCCAAAACCAGGACCAGAACACAAAAGGAGGGGGTGTGTCCATATTCATCAAGAACACCCACACCTCCAGGTTAGTAGCACAACACGCAGAATCTGAGACCATCCAAGTGCAATTGACAGCAGGTAAATTGACTGTTCAATTTATAGCTTGCTACAGATCTCCCACCTTGTCTCAGGACCCTCACGCAGCATTCCTGAGAACATTAGAAAGTATGAAGATTCTACCCAACACCATGCTACTGGGTGACTTCAACTATCCAAACATTGACTGGGAAAACTACTCAAGCTCAAACGCCCTAGCCCAATGCTTCCTTGAGCTTATAAACGTAAATGCCCTTGAACAGCTGGTCACCACTCCCACAACAGGAGCTGAACCTGGTCATCACCAACATGGGAAACCTATGTTCCACACCTGAGGTAAACTCATCATTGGTAAGGTCAGATAACAAACTAATCACACTGGTCATCCACATCCCGACCCCCCCCCCCCAGTCAAGGAAATCAAGGTAAAAAACTTCTCTAAAGCCAACTTCACACTCCTCAAGACCGAGGTGGGAAGTTTCAAAGCTCCCAATCAAATGGAAAATGATGACCCATCGACAGAATCCTTTACAAGTGCATTCTATGAACACCTTCAAGAATGCATGGACCGAGCCATCCCAAGTAAAACCAAGACGAACTCCTCAAAAAAGAGGAAGCCAGTCTGGTGGACCCCAGCCATAAATAAACTTTACAACAGAAGGAGGAAACTCCTGCAAGATAGAACAAAATCCCAAAATAAGAAGGCATCTCTAATTTACATCAGTAAAAAACTGTGCTCCCTCATTAAATCATCCAAGGCCAACTTCAAAAGAAAAATAGCCAGTGACTCTAAGGATAACCACAAGGCCTTCTTTAACTACGTCAAGAGTCTAGGGGTAAACTCTCAGATATGCTCTGAGCTATTGCATAATGGCCATAAATACACTGAATCAACCAACATTGCCAACATCCTGGCTGACAAGTTCAGTGCAAACTTCATCCCCCCCCTCTCCACCAAAGGGGCTAGCACCCATCCCAGAAGAATGTGACGCTCCAGATATCTCAGACACACAAGTAAAGACAGCCCTTGCAAAGGCCAAAAACACAGCATCAGTGGGACCAGATGCTATCCCAGGTTGTGTCTTACATGAGCTTCAAAATGAACTAACCCCCCATCTCAAATCACTATTCAAACTCAGCCTCTCTACAGGCTATGTACCCAAAGAATGGCGTACAGCAACAGTCGTACCACTCCACAAAGGTGGTGCCACAACTGACCCTGGGAACTATCGCCCTATAAGCTTGACTAGCTTGGTCTGCAAAGCCATGGAACGCATTATCATGGAGCTCATTAACAGGGACATTGGGAACCTCCAGACACTGGACCCCACCCAGTTTGGCTTTGTTAAAGGCAGATCTTGCCTCCTGAACTTGGTCGACTTCTTCGAAACAGTCACCAAGGCCATAGATGAAGGGAAGGTGGTCCACACAGCATATCTGGACCTCGCTAAGGCGTTAAACACCATCCCACACTCAGGAATCATAGACAAACTCACCAGCTTAAATATCAACCCCTATGTCACGAGATGGGTTGCCAATTGTTTCTCAGACAGAACCCACACGGTAAGAGTGGCAGGCACCATGTCTGACTCTAAACCAGTCACAAGCGGAGTCCCACAGGGCTCAGTCCTGGGACCCCTCCTGTTCAGTATATATTTCTCCGAAGTACAGGCAAAGGCAGAGGGACTGTGGCTAACCAAGTTTGCAGATTACTGTAAATTGGATGCAATAATTGACTCTCCAGCTGACACAGACATCCTGCAAAAGGGTCTCACAGAGACAAACACCTGGTGTCAAAGTCACAGCCTCAAGATAAATGCCAAAACATGCATAGTAATCCCATTTGGGAAAAACAAAGTACCTACAAACTACCACATAGATGGGAATCCACTAAGTACAGAAGAAGTAATTAGGGACCTGGGTACCCAAGTAGATAGCATGCTCTCCTTTGATAACCACATAGCCAAAACGGTCAGGAAATCCTTCTATGTGGCACACCTGATCACAAAGGGTTTCCCATCCAGATCCAAGGAGGTAATTGTGGCCCTTTACTCCTCACTCATTAGGCCCATAATAGAGTACAATGCCCCATTTGGGATGTACCTCACTAGACACCTGCAACAACTAGAAAGACCACAGAAGTATCTCACTAAGAGGATTAAGGGCCTTAAACAATTACCCTATGAAGCACGACTAAAAAAGCTCCAGCTCTTCTCAGTCGCTTACTGTCTGCTCAGAGGTGACCTATGTCTGACCTATAGGGCCATGTCAAACCCTGAACTAATGGACATGCTTCACCTCAAAAAAATGAGGTCCCTCAGAACCACTCATTCTAGTGACTTGAACCTATGTACAACAATAAACAGGACATGCTGGAGGCATAGATTCCTGTCCCAGTGACTCCCCTCACTCTGGAATAGAATCCCAATCCATATTCGACAGAGCTCCTCTCTGACCCTCTTCAAGAGAAATCTTGATGAGTGGATGGGTAATTGTAAGTTCTACCCTGGAATCATTTCAGGAGCCCTTTTGACAGAGGCCCAGGTTACTAATCTAATGGGGAGGCAAAAGCCATCACTCTGTGGCTAGGCTTATAAATGCCCATGCGCAGATAGCCTAGTACTTACCTATGAACCTATGAACCTATACAATTGAGGGCAGGATTGAGAGACAGAGGTATATGCTGTCAATGATTGTTAACCTTTAAAACAAATGGGGCAGAGCTTCAAACTGAGCACCCAGAACCCCTAAACAAATGACTATGGAATGATTCAACCGTACACAGCTGCCATTCATTGTAGTGTTATTTTTGAGCACACTGGAAGTATAAAATTAAAAGTTAGTATGTCAATGTGGTTTGTGACTTCTAGCTGCTGCTTTTAAATAGTGCTGGTCACTGAATTTTCATCCACTGCCTGCTTTATTCACTATTTTAACTTTTCTTTCTAACAGTAACATACTTATTTATATTATTTTTAAGTGAATGTCATAGACCATTTAATATGAAAGTATAAACTTCTCAGAGAGGCAAAAGTCATGTTAAAGTTATGCAGTTGCACTGTCTGGCTTTTCTGGGATGTCTCAAGAAGTTGTGATTGGTTTGATGTTTTATATTATTGTCAGGAAAGTGTTCTACTACACTATAATCGTTGACAACATCTGCATTGCATCGGAAGTCTAATGCACCAGTATAATTTATTATTCTGCATTATGGCAGTTAATAGTGTGGCAAGAGGCTGATTTCTGTGATGTATGGTTACCAGGCTCATTTAATACTGATTTGGTTGATACATTTCATGTTTTACATAAACCAGAAGGTAGAAACATCACAGAACTATGTCTGACAGGTGGGGCATGATCCTTCCTACAAGATGACGCATCCTAAACAGAAATATCTCCAACCACAAAACTCCCACAGTTTAGAAAACTACTAAAGTGCCACCTCACAAACAAATAGTTGCTTCAGAGAGCTAGAGATTGCTCCAGCCAAAATGATTCTGTGTCCAGAATGCATTAAATGGCAGGCTTAATATGTTTTAGCCTTATTTAAGCATGAATATACAACAAGGATAAATGTCATAAAATGATATTCTACTTGTAGTTTCAGTTATACTTCTTAGGTTCTCTTTAATGATATTTTTATGTTACATGTTACCTGTGATGTACTCTTTATGTTTCTTAACTGATACTATAACCCAGTGATTATGGTAAATGTCTATGTTATTGCACTGCATAGTGAAATTTAGATAACATGGCATGCATTAGTTGTGAGAAGACTGTGGTTACCATCTGGTGCAATACATGGCTGAAAATGGTCCTTGGACTAATTTGCTTACTCAGTTAACAATTTTAAACAAATAAATTAATAAATAAATACATTTTCAAATAGCTCTAGCCTAAAAATCATGTCATGTATGGTTTTAAAGCCTAAATACAGTTTGAAACATTATACATCTACTAAAGTCCGAAAAGAATACAGGCATTCATTTCAGAACAACTCCCTGTAACTAGTTAAGGGTTGGTATGATGGTTAAAGTTTTTACCTCACGGTTACAAGGTACAGCTTTGAGTCTCACCTTTGAAAGGAAAATTGGCTAGGCTTAAAATGTCCCACAAGGTAGTTGGCCTAGTACCTACCTATGAAGCGTCCTCCTCATTAATCTCCTCTGCAGACGCTGAGGCATTAACAGCTCCCCCTAGATAGAGACAAGAAAATAACATTATATACAGTTACCAGTCTAGTGCAAGAACCATGTATTCTAGCCTTCTATTAAAACTCTAATATAGTACTTTAATTAGGGGTGGCCACAGTTGTGCAGTGGTTAACATTGTCGCCTCTCAGCAAAAGGTTCTCTGGTTCAATCCTCGGCTGGGGTGCCTTCTGTGTGGAGTCTACATGTCCTCTCTATGGTTGCATGGGTTTCCTCCGGGTGCTCTGGTTTCCTCCCACATCCCAAAGACATGCTGCAGGTGGATTGGACACTCTAAATTGGCCCTAGGTGTGAGTGCGTGTATGTGTGCTTTCTGGGGAAGGTTGGGCCCCAGGCTGGCAACTCGACAATGTAAAACTCCACTGCCAATCATGAGCAAACAGGTGATCCACTGTGGCAACCCCTAACCAGAAGAAGAAGATAGTACTTTAGTTAGATTTTTATATATGCATGTTGTTGGGTAATTTGCTTTAAAAAACTATTTGATTTTGAATCCAGTTCACTAGCACTAGGAAATAGTGACCTCTTATCCTACTGGTAGCCAAAGCTGTATAAGTACAGGTGATAAAGGTCAATATTGAGGTAAAGATAGCCTAGCCAAGGATCAGCCCTCCTGTGTGTGCATTCTGAGTGCTGAGTTAGATGTTGTATGACTTACCTTACTGCTCATGCTGAAAGGGTAATAGACTAATACTTACAGTACATATATGTCTGTGGGGAGACAAGGAACATCGCTTACAAGAAACAGGGATTTAGAACAATTTGGTATGTGCTTACCTTGTAGTCAGGGCCTTAGAACATGGAATCCTCCATAGTGACTGATTAACAGATATGCATACTGAAGATCAAGACGTTCTTTGTGTTAACGAATATCATGACAGTCCTTATTGCTTTTTACATGGTTACATAATGACCACCCCTTATAGGATCACATCAGGGTAGCAAAACACAAGAAAAGAGAAGGCGAAATGAATGATCCTGCTGGAGGCAAGTGAACATAGAAGTCAACAGCAGAGTGTGGAGAAAAACATCTTTAAAGTTCCTTATTTATGTCTTAAGTCAAAATGTTCCTCTCTTCTTTTTTTGTTAGATTTCATAAAGTACGACACTGATTTCTTTCCAGAAATATTAGTGCATCAGCCTCCCCTGAAACATTTTTTCTACTCTGCTGCTGCTGACTGCAGAGATAACATGCCTCCCATTTCTTGATTATTTATTGTTTAGAACTGCAAGTATTTTTTTATGTTTTAGTTTTGTTACTTCCTATTTTGTTTAGACTATTCATAGAGCCCTTTCAAGACTGTCACATGATAGCATTCCCTGTTTTATTTTTTCAAAGGTGCTGTAGTACATTCATTATTAAATGGTCACTTGCATGGTTTCCACAAAATAAAAAAAAAAGCCAGAATGTCTATAATGCTCACTGGTATTAATCACTGTCAGGTTACACACAGCTCAAAGACGTCCCTGCAGTGATACAGAACTGCACATTATAACAGATTTGTACTATCATATGCTTCCATCTTCACTTGTCACGGTGCTAAACACCCGTTCCCATGTCTAGTATGAACAAAGGCTAATGTCAGAGGAATTGCTTTCAGTGAGTAAGAATTAGACAAAACATCCTTTATTGAACATGACTCCATCAAAAGCACCTATACCTAAATTTGCCGATCAGTGAATATTCTTTTGTATTATGATGTAGTGACTTCAGAGTTTATTATATTTAGAGAAAGGAAGGATGTTTCTATGCATGAAGGTGGGGAATTCAGTAGGAAAATTAAAATTTTCCCCACATAAAATGTTTTGTTTCTGGTCATCTGTTTTTGGTTAATGAATGCCAGACTATGTTTATCTTTTATTTATTTGGTCTTCTCACCACAAACCATTGATACATAATTGTTACTGTTATGAGTATTAGTAAATCCTTGCAATGTGAGCACTTCACTGTTAGCCCATATCATTAGAAAGAATGGTAAAGTTATAAGAATTGTTGTAAACTTCATGAAGAGGTAGGCTGATGCACCTATACATACCACACTCCTCCTCCTCCTAATATTTACAAAACTGACTCTCAGAAATACCATGGCCATGCTGCCAGAAAAAAGAAAAAAAACAAAACTCTTTGGTTATACCTTTTCTATTACAGTAGCCATATTATATGAATGGTAAATAGTGACTATAACAGCTAATATGTCTGATTCACTGACTGTGTTTTGTTCTCCTGATGACCACTATACATGTTTCACTAGCTTGTAGCAACCATGGAGAAAAAAAATTCTTTGTGCTGATTCCAAATTGTCAGATTACCTTACTGGTCATTCACCAATGATTGACAACACCACTACCCAAACAGCATCCCCACAACACTGAACCTTAATTTAGGAGGTTTCTCCCAAATTACTCCCTTAGTTGACTACTCTAACTACTTTGTTGTACAATAAGAAGAAAATGAGTGGCATCTTGCAAAGGCTCCCACAGTGGCCACGTGAGCTGCAAACCTGCAGTATTTCTATGTAAATAAGAGATGTAGTTAGGAAATTGTAACACTGGGAAGGTGGGATTGTGACATTGCAAAATCACACAAGGAATGCTGAGAACAAATCACTTTATGACGCAAAGCTTTTGGGTATGAACCCTTTCTCAATACTAAATACATACATATACACAAAGCAACTGCTTTTATACAGGCCTAGTAGTCATGTGACTGCAGCCAAAGTCACATGACTTATTCAAATGTACAATTTAAAAAAAATTTAAAGAAACACACTGCAAAAAAGCATTTGTTAAAAAAGAAACTAGACATATACATATATATGATCACATTTCAAAACAATATCTAGCACATATATATTCTTAATTATAAAAATATACATATATACCTATATGTTTAATATAAACTCTAAAAATATTAAAACATAGGTGTACACATGTACACAACAGATGCACTTATTAACATCAATGTATAAACATGCTCATGCACAGATTAATAAAGGTATCATTTCAACTTGCGTTGTAATCCAATAAGAATGGGTTTAATGCTTACTGTACTGTTAAGGCCAGGAGGACTATCAGCTCCCAAACGTACTATCCATTGATATTCTTTAGTTTCAAGAAAATTATTAATATCACCACATCTGAGTGAGGGAATCACCAAATCAATGACCCTAAATCTAAATGTATGCCTGTCCCCACAAGTCTCAATATGCTTATACAAGGCATTCTGACTATACTTCCTCCTGATTTCTGATTTGTGTTCAATAATCCTGTCCTTAAGTCTACGTGTAGTCTTACCAATGTAGTATGCAGGACATACAGAGCATGATGCCATGTACACCACATTGGTAGTAGTACAAGTAGCTCTTACAGAGAATGTATATGTATAGTGTGTGATCGTGTGCACATAACTATTAGATTCCACATATCTGATCAAGTCTGAGCAACAGGAGCAGTTGTGACATGCATAGGTACCAAAATTAAGTGTAGGGCAGATGGGTCTATCAAAGCACAAATTCAAAGAAGGGCGAAAATCTTTATAGCATAGCATACTTTTGAGGGTTTTCATATTTCTAAAGCTAAAGAATGGCTTATCACCTAACAATTTTGTAAGTTCAGGGATGCCATTAAAATAGGCCAATATTTATAGATAGTGCGCTTAACAAGGGAAACCTTACTTGCAAAACCAGTCACATATCTAAATCTTTGCACAGTAGAGTTTACAACTTGATTTATCACAACATCAGGATTCGTAATATTATAATTCCTGAAGTATGGGGCATATAGTGAGTGCCTATTGCTAGATACCTGGTTCTTCATCTCATTTAAAATAGACAATGCATAGCCACAATCAACAAAATCCTTAAATGTATCATTTAACTGTTCACAAAAAACAATATCATCTGTGTTGAGCCTACTCACTCGAATGAATTGAGACTTAATCACACCTCGAAAAACATGCGGGGCATGCATGCTGTCCGCATGCACATATCTACCCACAGATGTCTCCTTCTTAAAAACAGAAGTGCCCAATAATCCATCCTTGTAAAAAATGTTAACATCAAGGAAGGAAGCCTCTTTACTAGTAATGGTCGACTTAAACTTCAAAAGGATGTCGTGTTGTTCAAGTGTACAAGATATTCTTCTAAGCTGTCCCTAGATCCATTCCAAATTAAAAAACAATCATCAACAAACCGTTGATAGAACACAACACGTGTGTCAAAAAAATTTTTTCCATCATGCAAATTGTCTAATTCCCACTGATGCAGTACAAGGTTTGCATATGTATTGGCCACGGGGGTGCCCATGGCGACCCCGTTAACCTGCAAATACGGTTGTTGATTGAAAATAAAAACATTGTGGCTAAGTACTAGGTCCAACAATTGACATATATTTTGAATAGAATCACTTACTAAGGATTTTTCAGTAGTCAAAAACTTCCTAATGGACTCTATGCCATACAGATTAGGGATAACAGTGAACAACGATACAATGTCTAAGGTAACAAATAGAAAATCATTCAGATTACATGGTTCACTGTAATACCACTTTGAAAGTTTGAAGAGAAAATCACCAGTATCTTTCAGAACATAATTACATTTATCTAAAAAAGGAAACAATTGTTTCTGAAGGTAAACCGAAACAGGTTCGGTTACCCACCCATTGCCAGAAACAATGGGTCTCATGGGAGGGTCTAACAAACACTTATGTATTTTAGGAAGTCCGTATAACTGAGGTATAGATGGACAGGGTACAGAAAAGGTTAAATAATTCCAAACTAATATTATTATTAAACTGCATGTCATAAACATGTAAGTTAACGTCAGTAATATGCTTCTTTACATCCAAAGAACTAATTTTTTTAAAGGACAAAGTATCCATTAGTAGCTTATCCATTGATAAATTATAGCAAGCTCTATCCATGATCACAATACTTCCACCCTTATCTGCCTGCTTAATGATGATTTCACTATTCCTTTTGAGATTCTGCAAGGCAAGATGTTGCTCATAGGTTAAGTTATAGATAAACTTTCTATCACAGACATTAAACTGTTGCCTAAAATCAGCTTCACAGACATTGCAAAATGCAGTAGTAATGGGTGTATTCACAGGTATAAAAACGCTACGTTTTCTGAGAATGTTATTAGGAGCAGTACTGACATTAAACAGAATTTTCAAATTTAAATTTCTCACAAACATTTTCAAGTCGGTAATAATATCAACTAAATCCAAGTTAGTCATAGGTATGAAACTCAGTCCTTTTGAAAGAAGAGACACATGAGAGTCACTCAAAACAAAAGATGAGATGTTTAAAACACCTCTTACTACTTGCGGGCATTCTTGCCCTGTCTCAACGGACTGTTGTACTTGCGTTTCACTGACGAAGTCTCTAGCTTCATCGATAATGGTTCCCTCTTGTTTAAAGAGTCCTGCACACGTTCCGGTTTCTCTAACTGAAACCACTTCTCTGTGAAGTTTAAAGTCGACTGATGCGTTTTTTTATTAACATGCTGCACATCCGATACTAAGTTCAAGGCAGCAGTTGATGAGGTATCCATAGCGGACGT
The DNA here is from genome assembly GCF_019279795.1 of Protopterus annectens. Taxonomy (NCBI): domain Eukaryota; kingdom Metazoa; phylum Chordata; order Ceratodontiformes; family Protopteridae; genus Protopterus; species Protopterus annectens. The sequence goes on along the minus strand of NC_056728.1, from coordinate 546,071,206 downwards.
CATTACGGCGTCAGTGTTAACGCTACTAGAAGAGGCAATGGTTACAGACTCAGAAGGAGTTAAAGTGACAGTGTCTGTTTGTGTAGAATTGGCGCCAACAGTCAGATTTGAATCAAGGGGCTGAAATGCATCTAGCGCCCTAATAGAAGTACCAGCAAAAGTTTTTGCATTATGATTTTTATTGGATGTTACCATAGTTGATTCTCTTGGGTCCTTCCTGGGCCAAGAGAAGATGTGACCCACTCTGAAATCATTAATGTCTCGAGAAAGTTTTCTTTTCTTAACTAGCTCAAGCTTGTCATCTAATTCACGAAATTTACTGAATAGATGGTTATATTTGGATGACATCTCTGAAAAACATACAAGTGATTTCAGTTCTTCATCTAATTTAATAATTTCAGTCTTCAAATCTTGTTCAACAGACATAAAATATTCATTCATTAGTGACATATAATCTAAGCTTAGCTTCAAGTTCATTTGCTGCCACCTTTTGAGGAGTTCAGGGTACACATTCCCATACGATGGCATTTTCAATATTCTTAGTCCACGAGGGACTATCCCCATTTTAAGGTATGCAGAGAAGCTAAATCTCTGCCACTGAAAACGCTTGTATGAACCAACTTTACGTTCAAGCAATGCAATTTTATAGTTAAAAGTATCAATGTCACCTTTAGAAGAGTTGTCCAAAGTAACCTGCGTTCCATTTTCAGGAGCCATGACAGGAACAAAGTCCAACAAAGGATTAACTTCTTGTGAAAACAACGAATGTAGTGATTCCATATTTCCAAAAAAGGTAACAGGCTGCAAGAAAGGCTACCAAATATAGTTACTCAACAGTCCAGCAGAGTAATACTAATGGTAGAAAAACAAACTGCAAAAAGATCCAAAATCACACAAGGAATGCTGAGAACAAATCACTTTATGACGCAAAGCTTTGGTATGAACCCTTTCTCAATACTAAATACATACATATACACAAAGCAACTGCTTTTATACAGGCCTAGTAGTCATGTGACTGCAGCCAAAGTCACATGACTTATTCAAATGTACAATTTAAAAAATTTAAAGAAACACACTGCAAAAAAGCATTTGTTATAAAAGAAACTAGACATATACATATATATGATCACATTTCAAAACAATATCTAGCACATATATATTCTTAATTATAAAAATATAAAAATATACATATATACCTATATGTTTAATATAAACTCTAAAAATATTAAAACATAGGTGTACACATGTACACAACAGATGCACTTATTAACATCAATGTATAAACATGCTCATGCACAGATTAATAAAGGTATCATTTCAACTTGCGTTGTAATCCAATAAGAATGGGTTTAATGCTTACTGTACTGTTAAGGCCAGGAGGACTATCAGCTCCCAAACGTACTATCCATTGATATTCTTTAGTTTCAAGAAAATTATTAATATCACCACATCTGAGTGAGGAATCACCAAATCAATGACCCTAAATCTAAATGTATGCCTGTCCCCACAAGTCTCAATATGCTTATACAAGGCATTCTGACTATACTTCCTCCTGATTTCTGATTTGTGTTCAATAATCCTGTCCTTAAGTCTACGTGTAGTCTTACCAATGTAGTATGCAGGACATACAGAGCATGATGCCATGTACACCACATTGGTAGTAGTACAAGTAGCTCTTACAGAGAATGTATATGTATAGTGTGTGATCGTGTGCACATAACTATTAGATTCCACATATCTGATCAAGTCTGAGCAACAGGAGCAGTTGTGACATGCATAGGTACCAAAATTAAGTGTAGGGCAGATGGGTCTATCAAAGCACAAATTCAAAGAAGGGCGAAAATCTTTATAGCATAGCATACTTTTGAGGGTTTTCATATTTCTAAAGCTAAAGAATGGCTTATCACCTAACAATTTTGTAAGTTCAGGGGATGCCATTAAAATAGGCCAATATTTATAGATAGTGCGCTTAACAAGGGAAACCTTACTTGCAAAACCAGTCACATATCTGGTTCTTCTGGGAATTAGACAATTTGCATGATGGAAAAAATTTTTTTGACACACGTGTTGTGTTCTATCAACGGTTTGTTGATGATTGTTTTTTAATTTGGAATGGATCTAGGGACAGCTTAGAAGAATATCTTGTACACTTGAACAACACGACATCCTTTTTGAAGTTTAAGTCGACCATTACTAGTAAAGAGGCTTCCTTCCTTGATGTTAACATTTTTTACAAGGATGGATTATTGGGCACTTCTGTTTTTAAGAAGGAGACATCTGTGGGTAGATATGTGCATGCGGACAGCATGCATGCCCCGCATGTTTTTCGAGGTGTGATTAAGTCTCAATTCATTCGAGTGAGTAGGCTCAACACAGATGATATTGTTTTTTGTGAACAGTTAAATGATACATTTAAGGATTTTGTTGATTGTGGCTATGCATTGTCTATTTTAAATGAGATGAAGAACCAGGTATCTAGCAATAGGCACTCACTATATGCCCCATACTTCAGGAATTATAATATTACGAATCCTGATGTTGTGATAAATCAAGTTGTAAACTCTACTGTGCAAAGATTTAGATATGTGACTGGTTTTGCAAGTAAGGTTTCCCTTGTTAGCACTATCTATAAATATTGGCCTATTTTAATGGCATCCCATGAACTTACAAAATTGTTAGGTGATAAGCCATTCTTTAGCTTTAGAAATATGAAAACCCTCAAAAGTATGCTATGCTATAAAGATTTTCGCCCTTCTTTGAATTTGTGCTTTGATAGACCCATCTGCCCTACACTTAATTTTGGTACCTATGCATGTCACAACTGCTCCTGTTGCTCAGACTTGATCAGATATGTGGAATCTAATAGTTATGTGCACACGATCACACACTATACATATACATTCTCTGTAAGAGCTACTTGTACTACTACCAATGTGGTGTACATGGCATCATGCTCTGTATGTCCTGCATACTACATTGGTAAGACTACACGTAGACTTAAGGACAGGATTATTGAACACAAATCAGAAATCAGGAGGAAGTATAGTCAGAATGCCTTGTATAAGCATATTGAGACTTGTGGGGACAGGCATACATTTAGATTTAGGGTCATTGATTTGGTGATTCCCTCACTCAGATGTGGTGATATTAATAATTTTCTTGAAACTAAAGAATATCAATGGATAGTACATTTGGGAGCTGATAGTCCTCCTGGCCTTAACAGTACAGTAAGCATTAAACCCATTCTTATTGGATTACAACGCAAGTTGAAATGATACCTTTATTAATCTGTGCATGAGCATGTTTATACATTGATGTTAATAAGTGCATCTGTTGTGTACATGTGTACACCTATGTTTTAATATTTTTAGAGTTTATATTAAACATATAGGTATATATGTATATTTTTATATTTTTATAATTAAGAATATATATGTGCTAGATATTGTTTTGAAATGTGATCATATATATGTATATGTCTAGTTTCTTTTTTAACAAATGCTTTTTTGCAGTGTGTTTCTTTAAATTTTTTAAATTGTACATTTGAATAAGTCATGTGACTTTGGCTGCAGTCACATGACTACTAGGCCTGTATAAAAGCAGTTGCTTTGTGTATATGTATGTATTTAGTATTGAGAAAGGGTTCATACCCGAAAGCTATGCGTCATAAAGTGATTTGTTCTCAGCATTCCTTGTGTGATTTTGGATCTTTTTGCAGTTTGTTTTTCTACCATTGTGACATTGCACACAGGGAAATAGCCATCTATCAATCATAGAGAAGTTGCATATTTATTAATACGCTTTTATATTTAATTTAGCACTTAGGTGGCTGTTAAATAAATTTGGATTTTAATAGATGCTTTTATCAGACAGCAAAACACTACAATAAAAGAAGATATACTTCACAGGAAAATGTTTTTCATGATAGAACTAATAGTTCTCTGTTTAGAGGTGATAGAGATGTAGCTATTCATTTTAAGGATAACATGATTTTATACCCAGCTTGGATACATTTCAGTCTGTTTTCTCATGAAACCATATGGACAAATTAACATACATTTAACCTTATTCTCAACAACTATAGTTTTAAGTTTCAAGTAAGTTGTTTCTTTCTGTATGTCTTGGGGATGCGGTTGTGGCAGTTTCTGTGTACACATTGCCATCAGCAATATTTTCATTAGTGGAATATATTTAGTTCATCAGAAATGCCAAGTGATCATAATAAGGGATGTGGATTCATTTATTAAAGCTGATACGGCTATTAAATTCTTTAAGCATAATTATCTTTATATTAAAATGATATCCACTAAAATGTCATCATTTGATTATTTTGACTGCTTTCTTTTTAAAATTTTACAACACATATTAAGTATGTGAAAAATAAATAACATAAAATAATTGTTCCCTTTTTACTATTTCACAAATTATGCACTGCCAGATGATGTATGACTATGACATCTCTAAAAAAAGAGCATATTAAATGACTGCTGTTCTTAAAATTATTCTGACAGCCCTTAACAGCTATGAATCCAAAAGAAGGACCATGAATATTTATGTGTCTAGACCTCTGTAATCTCATTAAATAGTAATCATACCCCTGTGATTGCTTTATTTACATTACAGACCCTGTTTCTTTTTGTTATAATATTACCTAGTCAAGTCCCTTGGCACTTATTTCAAACGT